>NC_133653.1:9102887-9405601 GCF_009905375.1 Apium graveolens
AATTGAAGAGACACACAAACGCTTAAAAATTTGGGTTTTATTGAAAGAAAATTAATGAGAATAAAAGAAAATAAAGGGGTTTAGGATTTCCATCAAGCAAGTCTATGTATATATAACACTGTTGTTACAAGTTACAACTATTTGGATATACATTAAATTCACAAATTTAGAGCTACAAATATTTCTTGATACAATGAGAGGAAATACCTATAACATCACATGTTATCATCTTTATTGTTACTAGCTGGTCTCTAAAAATATCTTATATTTATATTTGTGGTAAAATAATATGTAGTTAATTGGTTTTAAATACAAGTTTAATTTTGAAGGTAGTTGTTGGTATTCAAACCTAACAAATTTTATTGTTTATGTTTTTAGTACTAAAATCAAACGATTATATGATCATTTAATTTAAAAGATCTAACAGTTGCGATTAATAAAGATATTAAAAAGAGAGCATAACTAAACAAAGAGGTTGAACAAAATTACCGGTTATTATAGTTTAGCGTATATAATATACATAAATAATATAAGTGTTGTTATTGGTGAAATTCGAACCTGAAAACTTTAATAGTACATAAATAATAATATAAATGTTTTGTCGTTAGTGAGATTCGAACCTGAGAACCTGATTCGTGTATTCTTTTAATATTTAGGTCTAACGGCCCTAATTATTTGATTAAAAAGATCCGACAGTCGTAATTGAAAGGATAACCAAACCAACCAAAATATACCAAATTATACATCATTCCGGTTATTATAGTATAGTATAGATTCACATATTGACTAACTCCCACACCATTAATTGACGAAGCAAGCCAGTATTAGAGAGATATGATCTTAAACCTAAGCGTTGTTGTTCAGGAAATCTGGGACCTATGTGCTATTTGCTTAGGCCTGGCGAGAATGTCAGAAGTTTAAGTGGGAAATATTGTAATACAATAATTTTCATCGAGTAGATTTGAGAGTTCAGTTCAATTTATAAGGTAAAGTACTACTACTAAGTGCAACAAAAAATCATGATGATTGGGGGCTTGTGGTGGACTCGTATGTGCTAGTATGTGTTATCTGCTCAGGCCTGACGAGGATGTCAGGATTTTAAGTGGGTAAGTTTGTAATACCACAGTCTCCATCGAGTAGATTTGAGACTTCAGTTCAATTTATAAGGTAAAATACTCCTATTAATTACAACAAAAAATCATGATTATTGAGACTTAGTGGTGGGCTCGTGGACTACCTAGTTGACAAAAATCATGATTATTGGGGCTTTGTGGTGAACTCGTGGACTACCTAAATTGAATGCATTTGAGCCAATAAGTTTTGATTAATTCGTACTCAATTCAGATATTTATCGGAATTTCAAAAAAGAATTTAATCAGGGTTGTTACATTCTATGATTGACCTACATTCTATGGTTGACCTTTCTTGCAAAGGACAACATGATAAAATGGACCCTGAATTGAATTGATCATATGTATAAAGGAGAAATTAGGTTTAACCAAAGTCTAAGTGTGGGCTAGTCGACCACATAACAACAATGTTTTAATTAATATTTATTTCAAACATGTTTTTTTAATCTTATTTTATTCCATAAATTGGAAATAATATCAAAATTTTAATTAAAATAAGATCAATTTATAATAACATTTGACTGATTAGATTAAAAATTGGAATAATAACCCGTCACACATGCCAATTTATAGAATTTTTTGTGTTAATAAGTCATTTTTGGTTTTATATTTATTGCTAAAATCATGTAATATCTCAAGTATACTTATTCGAGGTATTAATGCATATGATTTGCGGGTAAAACCTTACTAATCTTTATAACATTAATGATTTAAATCACTAAATGAATGATATGTTTTATTGTATACACAAACTTAAATTAACACATATAATTAATTAATTAGTATTTTCACGAGAAAAAAAAAAGTTAACTGGACCTGTCTAGGGCTGTTCACGAACCGAGCCGAGCCGAGTTCTGATGTAAATGAGCCGAGTTTTCATTTTTTTCTTGACGAACCGAGCCGAGCCGAGCTTGCTTATCGAATAAAAAAATTTGTTTGAGCTCGAGCTCGTTAACTAACGAGCCGAACACGAGCTTGTTCGCGAACAAATCTGAGCCGAGCCGAACTCGAGCTGTAAACGAGCAGCCCGTTAACAAATAAAATAATACAATTTTTTGACCCACACAAACTATTGAAACCCGGCCCAGATTTAAGCCCAACTAAAATTATAAAAAAAAAGAAACCTAAATTATGTTATTTCCCTCAATCCTTATCTCTATCTCCCCGCCTCTCTCATCATCAGTTTCTCTACTTCCTCCTATCGAACCACTAGATTTTCAATCAAAAATACACGGACAAACAAAAGTAGACACCGTGTATTGAATACACAAAAACACAACTTGACATCCAACACAGTTGTTGTTATCTATTGGCTTGATGGGGTGTGTTTTTAATTCCGATAATTTGATTGAAATGGATGGAATTGTATGGTCTGCATCTCTCTAGGACTCTGGCTGTATATTCGAAGTTGTGTGATTTAAAATCGATTAAAAGTATTAGAGTTTGTTGATTCTGTTTGGTGGTTGCATTATTGTACTTGTCAGTTTTGAGTTGCAAGTGTATATGGGTTTTTTGGATTATGATGCAAAGTAACCAAAGTTCAAGTGGTTATTCGAAGATTCTAATATGGTCTGCATCTCTTGGCTGTATATCTATGTATCTATATAATATAAATGGTTGTATATTGTAAAAATATTCTGAAATTTTTGTATTTTTCGATCTTTATCGAGCCGAGCTCGAGCGGAACGAGTTCGAGCCGAGCCCGAGCCGAACATACAAAAAGCTCTGCTCGAGCGTGTTTTCTTACCGAACAGATTTTCATGTTCGACCTCGAGCTCGAGTTCTTAACGAACCGAGCTGAACCGAGCTCTTACCGAGCCGAGCTCGAGCTTGTTCGCGAATAGCCCTAGCCCTGCCTACAATATAAGTCTAAGTAGCAATGAAATATTGTAAGTTTAAATATGTGTCACACTTTTGAAAGTTACATGCACATTTATATTTCAAGTTTAAATATATCTCAAACTTTTGTAAGTTGTATGCTTATTTGTAGATATATATTACAAAATATTATAATGTGACTACTAGAAATATTAGAAATAGACTCTCAAAATCTTTATTATCCTTCATATTTCTCAGAATAAGTTGTTTCATTGAACTTTTAATTATTTGTTTTGAGAAACTATCTTAATTTTAAAATATATCTTAACTTGGTTCATTACAAGAAAACAAGGTTAAATACAACTGATTTAAATTCGAATGGGGTTAAATTTGACCGCAGGCGGTCGAATCCTTTGAACCGGCTAAATTCGACCGGCCTCGGTCGAATTCAAATGGTCGTATTTAAACGGTTGTATTTACAAACAATTTTAAATCAAAATGTGAGGGAAATTTCCCGCACCTTTCGAAGTTATATTTCAATGAAATTCGGTTGTATTTAGGATTTTTCAGAATTTTAATTTTTAATAAAAAAATTATTTAAATGTTAGTGAATATTTTGAAATTATGAATATGGGAGAGAATAAACGTTATCCAAATAAAAACATTTAGTTCTTGAAAAAATAAATTATGCGCTATAAGAATTTTCAAATTTCTTTATTTGTTAAAAAAATAAAATTGATGCTAGTTAGTTGTAGTAGTCAAATTGATACTTGACATTTAAAATGGCGAACAAAATAAAATTATTTCGATCTGAAATTTTGATTATATCACTAATATATATATTTATTGACATCCATACGGTTGGATCACTGAAAAATATTTTTAAAAAAATTGAAATACCAATTCAGAACTAAACACTAGTTAGTTGTACTACTCAAACTGATGTTTGACTGTTAAAATGACAAATCAAATAAAGTTATTTTGATCTGAAAATTTGGTTAAATCACTAATATATATATATATATATATATATATATTGACATCCATATAGTTGGATCAATGAAAAATATTTTTAAAAAAATTGAAATACCAATTCAGGATTAAACATTATGTAGGTGTACTAGTCAAACTAATGTTTGACTTTTAAAATGGCAAACCAGATAAAAGTATTTTTATCTGAAACTTTGATTATATCAATAATATATATATTTATTGACATCCATATACTTGGATCGCTGAAAAGTATTTTAAAAAAATCGAAACATCAATTCAGGACTAAACACTAGTTAATTGTACTACTCAAACTGATGTTTGACTGTTAAAATAACAAACTAAATAAAGTTATTTTGATATGAAAATTTGGTTATATTACTAATATATATATCTATTGACATCCATACAGTTAGATCGATGAAAATTATTTTTTAAAAAATTGAAACACCAATTCAGGACTAAACACTATATATGTAGTTGTACTAGTCAAACTGATGTTTGACTTTTAAAATGGAAAACCAAATAAAATTATTTTTATCTGAAACTTTGGTTATATCACTAATATATATATATATATATATATATCAATTGACATGCATACGGTTGGATCGATGAAATGTTTTTGTAAAAAAATCAAAATACCAATTCAAGACTAAACACTAGTTAGTTCTACTAGTTAAACTGATGTCTGACTGTTAAAATGGTAAAAGAAATAAAATTAATTTGATCTGAAACTTTGATTATATCGATAATATATATATATATATATATATATATATATATATTTATTAACATCGATACGATTGGATCGCTGAAAAATATTTTAAAAAAAATCGAAACATCAATTAAGGACTAGACACTAGTTAGATGCACGACTCAAACTGATGTTTGACTGTTAAAATGGCAAACCAAATAAAGTTATCTTGATCTCAAAATTTGGTTATATCCCTGATATATATATATATATATATATATATATATAGACATCCATACAGTTGGATCGATGAAAACTATTTTTAAAAAAATCGAAACATCAATTCAAGACTAAACACTATGTAGTTGTATTAGTCAAACTGATGTTTGACTTTTAAAATGATAAACCAAATAAAATTATTTTGATCTGAAACTTTGATTATATCACTAATAGATATCAATTTGATTAAATTTTTATTCTTGAAAAAAATAATTATGCTGTATGAGTATCTTTAAATTTCTTCAATTGGTTGCATTAGTTTAGGGATAATTATGCTGTATAATAAAACTATTTTTAGTCGCTACATTAAAGTAGATTATATGGTTGAATATATAATTTAGGGGTTATAAATTTAATATTTAGGATATGGATATAAGATTATAGTTTATAATTCTTTTAAAGTAATACAATCGTACATATATTTATAATTTTGATTATTCTATTATATTCCGTATGGCATTTACTTAAATAATAGTTAATGGGCCGAATTAATTTTGTGATACATGAAATTAGAAAAATGTAAAGCCCATCCCAAGCTTATCACTTCAGAAAAAACAGGGGACTAGGCTTTATTTATCTACATAAACTAGACTCAATGCTTATAAAATTGACAGCGGCAACACATAGAAAGGGAGGCGGCGACAAGAGAGAGAGAGGGTTACTGCCTTGCTACCATTTATCTCTTACCAAAACTCGACCCACAATTCCAAACCACTCCTCCCCTGCTTCTTTTCAGGAAAGAAACAAAAAACATGTTCTGAATCGAAGCCATGTTCCTGGTGTTCTACAAGATCGAGGCCCTGAATCGAAGTGTAATTGCACGTTATAAATCGAAGTTCTTTGTTATTTCTTAATCGATGTCGTTATTTCCATTTTCTTCATTTTAATTTGAATTAAGATTTTTTTTACTTAATTTTTGGTTGTTTGTTCATGTATTGTGCAGTTAAGAATCGATAGCTCGTTGAACAATGAGTGTGTAAGTAATTTTTGTAATTTATTGTTGAGTTTCCATGCTCGCCGGAAAATCTCCACTACCTTTGAGTTATTCCCTTTTCTAGCTTGTTCATGATGTTTTGTGTAACAGCCCGCGCTTCCGGACTATTAAATCTAAATCAAAACTAAAACAAAATATAATTTACTAATTCTAAATCTCTATTACAAAGGTGTCTATTACAAAAGCGCAGCTAACGGAAGCCCAAAAGTCAATCAACTCCAAATCTAAGTCCTCGAACCTGAATGCTATCCAACTTGAACTCTTAGATGAAACCTGAAATTATAAGTAATGAGCTATACAGCCCAGCAAGAAACCAATCAATCCAACTAGTAGGCCAAGTACCATGAACACATATAATAAAATACGATAATCTATACGATACGATATACGAAACAAACACTTTTGATACACTTTCTTGTTCTTATTCTTATTCGATACACACAATACACATAGCACATAGACAACAATAATTCCAAAATCAATAACTCATGCCAAGACCACTACAACCCGGTGATAACGGTCCTAAATTTTCTGAAAACTGTCACTACAATCCGGTGACTGCAGTCCTAAGTTCTTATTCGATATTTTCACAAACCATGGCACAAATCAAAGATTCAGAATTATCATCTAGACACCACAGAGATACAACAATACGTATAGTTGTAACACATAATACTTTCAAAAATATCATCACTTAGCCCATTTTTTGATAATCAAATATACACGCATAACACACAGTTTTGAAAACACTAGTAAGATCGATCGAAAACTTACCTCTAAAACTGACCAGATCTGAATATAGCCTTTTTGACCCGCTAAACGACGTTATCTTGGAAAATACAAAGCACGAAAGTTGTAGAGAATGAAAATACCTTTCCGAAAAACCCAGAGTCACTGAATTCTGACTTACTATGAATTTTGTACGAATTTTACAAGACTGCTGATTTTTGCTGAGAAGAGCCCTTACGAATTTTAATACTTAAAACGAGGAGGATGAATAAGGTGTATTTATAACGAGACAAAACCCTATATCTTAAACTACAAATTATCCATATTAGAATTGAATCCAAATTTTAGGCCCATTAGTCTAACCCAATTTTAAATCCTAGTCCTTATCTAATTTTAATCCTTTTTATTCTATTATTCTTTTATTAATCGAATTCTAAAAATTATGGGATATTACATACTACCCTCCTTAAAAAGAATTTGGTCCCCAAATTCACAACAATCCTAAAGTTCATGACACATCTACCCCTTGATCTACCAAAGGTCAAACTATGGTCCACAAGATCGAATCCTACGGAATGTACTAGTCTCATACCTAATACACTCCGAAAGACAGCCTGCTCTGGATACCAACTGTAACAACCCACGCTTCCGGACTATTAAATCTAAATCAAAACTAAAACATAATATAATTTACTAATTCTAAATCTCTATTACAAAGGTGTCTATTACAAAAGCGCAGCTAACGGAAGCCCAAAAGTCAATCAACTCCAAATCTAAGTCCTCGAACCTGAATGCTATCCAACTTGAACTCTTAGATGAAACCTGAATTTATAAGTAATGAGCTATACATCCCAGCAAGAAACCAATCGATCCAACTAGTAGGCCAAGTAACATGAACACATATAATAAAATACGATAATCTATACGATACGATATACGAAACAAACACTTTTGATACACTTTCTTGTTCTTATTCTTATTCGATACACACAATACACATAACACATAGACAACAATAATTCCAAAATCAATAAGTCATGCCAAGAGCACTACAACCCGGTGATAACGGTCCTAAATTTTCTGAAAACTGTTACTACAATCCGGTAACTGCGGTCCTAAGTTCTTATTCAATATTTTTACAAATCATGGCACAAATCAAAGATTCAGAATTATCATCTAGACACCACAGAGAAACAACAATACGTATAGTTGTAACACATAATACTTTCAAAAATATCATCACTTAGCCCATTTTTTGATAATCAAATATAGACGCATAATAGACAATTTTGAAAACACTAGTAAGATCGATCGAAAACTTACCTCTAAAACTGACCAGATCTGAATATAGCCTTTTTGACCCTCTAAACGACGTTATCTTGGAAAACACAAAGGACAAAAGTTGTAGAGAATGAAAAGACCTTTCTGAAAAGCCCAGAATCAGTAAATTCTGACTTACTATGAATTTTCTACGAATTTTACAAGACTGCTGATTTTTGCTAAGAAGAGCCCTACGAATTTTATTAATTAAAACGAGGAGGACGAATAGGGTGTATTTATAAAGAGACAAAACCCTATATCTTAAACTACAAGTTATCCATATTAGAATTGGATCCAAATTTTAGGCCCATTAGTCTAACCCAATTTTAAATCCTAGTCCTTATCTAATTTTAATCCTTTTTATTCTATTATTCTTTTATTAATCGAATTCTAAAAATTACGGGATATTACATTTTGACTATATTGCTCTGATTCAATGCTTCATGTGCGGTTTGGTAATAGTTTACATTAAGGTTATTGACTTTGGTAGAGTTCTCGTGAAATTCGTTTTTTTTCGTTTAATCGGCGTTCGCTTTGTTTTGGCCGAAATTAGTTAACCGTTGGTTGTTTTGTTTGTAAATTTATATATAAATGTAAGATTTCCGAATCAATTTTGAGTGTCATAAGCTGAAAAACCGGACTGAGGTTTTGGATTGAACTTGGGCTGCTAGAAGGTGGGAAAACTCACCAGATTTTGGAAATTTTCCAAATTCTGGCATTTTTTTAAAACTGGTGTTCTTTAATTTGACCGAAGGACATTGAATTTAGAATTGTATCTTCGACCATATATAGTTGAATTTAATTATTGGGTGAGACTTTTAAATTTTTTCATAAAATTTAATAATTTAGAAAGGATATTCAAATTTTTAGTCAAAAATAAAATTCAACCGCCCTAGGTCGAATTCTTCCGGTCGTATTTAAACGGTTGTAATTTTTTGGTCACAATTAAACGGTCTAATTTAGTTAAATACGACCGAACTTCTAAATTCGACTCCCATTATTACAACCGATTCAAAATCGGTCGAAATTAGGTAAATTTGACCGCGCGCGATTGAATTAAGCTAAATTCGACCGATTTTTTCGGTCGAATTTAGCCTTTTTTCTTGTAGTGGTTAGTATAAAAATGTGTTTACATTTTTTAGTATCTTATCTATTATGTCTTGTTAGTCGATATATTAACATCAAAATTTTTAATAAGATTAAAAGTCTTACGCGTGTAACCGGATGAGTGCTTTAATAATTAACATTATTTATTTTATTTTTTATTTATTCTAGTAATTTGAATAAATAATTTGTTTATTCAAATTAGTAATATTAAAAATATGTGATTAATTTTGACAAATTATATAAATTTAGTTTTTATGAGATCAAATATATCATATTAAATTTCACAATTTGTTCAATTTCAAAATTCAAGAAAAACATAGAAATATTAATGAATTTTTGGTCAAAAAAGTTTTTAAATCTGTGATAAATCAAATCACCTCAACACTTAGGTATTTTATGTGTAAAATTATATTTTAAAAACGTTTCTTTGCGTAGAGATTTACCGTGTGTAAAATATATCATATTGAGTAACAAAAAATATATATTTATTTCGATTAATCAATAATTATATTTATTCAATCTAGTATCATATACAAACAAATATTGTAAAAATTGAGAGGAGCTAATTGATGAAAGTATCAATTTAGAATTAATATATATTCGGGATTAATTATATTTAATCTCACGACACACCACATGATTAATTAAAAACACAGGTCATGTTTGTTTCGAGAGATTTTAATCGGGAAAAATAATCTCATCATTATAAATTTTTTATGATTAAATTATCAAATTATATATTTACTTTGAAGTAGTAAGTTAACATTAGATTATAATGATGAGATTAAACCCTTATCTTTTATATTTTTCAATCTTATATTTGTTTACTAATGAATGGATAATAATTCTTCAGATAATAACTTCTTAAAACCTACTCTAACCAAGTATTACAAAGGAATATATCTATATTCCTCATCAGATAATTTAAAGAAAGAATTATAATATCGGACTTGGGTCATATACCTTTAGAACCCTACTTAGAACTGTTAGAACTTTGTATTTTGTATTTTGTAGTTTTGTATTTTGTATTAAAATTATGAGATATTTTAACAATTGAATTTAAGTAATGATCTAATCAAAATTTACGGTTCTACAATAACATTTTCCATATTTGTATTATTAATTACGGTTTACCAGCACAATTCTCTTTATTATGTAGTATAAATGTGCTATTTAGGTAGAATTCAAGTGTAAAAAATAACATTTTGCGGAAAAAAATCGTTTTATTTTGTATTTTACGTAGAGTTCAGGTGTATAATTTTGCCTTATTTGTAGTATTAATTAAAGCATTACAATAAAATTGCACATACGAAATGTTGTGTTTGTGTATAATATTCTAAAAATATTTTTAAGCCTACACAATGATGTTAAAAACATGTATATATGTTTTAATCTCGAGATTCTGTTTCTAATTTAGGATTCTACAACACAACCGGCCTTATATTTTAATAATTTTAAGGTTTTATTTTGAATGTTAGTCTTCTTTGAGCACCACCCAACTTGACTAATCACTATCAAGTTTTTATACAATAAGCATGTAATTGGAGAAAATATAAAGGATTGTAATCATATGCTATACATAATAAAATGAAACAAACATCACCATAAGATATGGTTTATTGCTGCGTTTTGTGGGCTGACTTGGTACAATTGTTATCAAAAACGTGAACACATGTATAAAATTGCCATTTAGTAGGAATAAAATGTCTTAATGAATTTATATTTATGTTGTGCATGATTAGAAACGTTGGCAACGTTGGCATGGTTGTGTAGAGGTTTGGAAGTTAGTGGCTTGACTTGTGTTTAATTCATAATAATAACATTTTCACCCGTGAATCTTTCATTTTACATATTATAAGTTTTTTTAAAAGATTTTGTATCTTTTTTAGATGTTTGTAACTTTAGAACTTATAAATTAAATTTAGACTAACTTGCACTTTGTATCCCAGAACTTTGGCTGAATTTCACTTTGATTTAATTACTTTTAACCTTAACAGTTGGCATCATAAATTTAGAAAGTGGTGACATTTTGCATCCTTTTAGTAGTTTTGACCTTAACTAACACCTTAACGTTCATAAGGACATTTTTGATAATATTTTTATAGTCAGTTTACATCCTAGAATTTTCCTCGAATCTCATTTTGCACCCTAAAATTATGGTATTAATATTATCAAAAAATAATTGTAATTCAAATTATCCTAAAATTTTGTAATTTATATTATCAAAAAATAATTGTATTTCACTTAATTGTATTGCAAACTATTAGAAAATTATCGAGTTATAATTTTTTTATGTTCACGTTAGGAATTTAAAACTGGACCATTAGTTAATTTGGTCTAGTGTGAAATTTATAAAATTTTACGATTCAGACCAGATTCACGAAATAATAATTAATTCAGTAACAATATTAAATTATATACTTAATATATTATTATGATTATATTGGTTATTTAGTAACAAGTATATATTTATTATATCATTATTTTAATTATTTTTCATATTTAAATTTATATATTATTTTAATTTTAATAAATGATTAAATATTCCAATAAAGGAAAATTTGCAGGAATTAATTGAATTTTAAAAATTGAATCGGTCGGGTACTTTGCAGGAGATTAATCGGTTGAATCGGGGATTTTTTAGATCACTGATTTTAAGTATTGCATAGGTAGATATTATATATTATTACATAATCTTGACCATTTAAATTAATTTTAAAATATTAGGATATGAATATCTTTATTTATATCTATTACACTTATATTACTTAACTAAGGTTTATTTACTATTTTTGTTAATATAATATTTTACTTCGACTAATTATACTTTATTCAAAATAATATCAAAACCTGGTAAAAGATAATTGAATTATTTACAATAAATTCATTTGTTATACTTAAAATTGTTTTGGGATGCAAACTGTTACAGTTTAAAATTGTAGACCTAAAATGAGATTAAAGATAAATTATGGGATGTAGGTTGTAATTTATTTTTGCATAATTTTTTTAAAAATATACATTACCAGAAATACTCCTCTAACACATGTCTGACTTCATGTCAAAAATGTAAAATGGATGTTTATTTGCAGCTTTTCTAAACTTTGGGGTGAAAACTATTTCAGTTTAAAATATTAAACGTGAACTGAGATTAAGCCTAAGTTTTGGGATGCAAAGTATAAATTAGTCTTAAATTCTATATGTTGTTACCATATTCGAAAATTATACCTTTTTGTAAGTTGTTAAATATTGAAATTTAATATAATACTATTAAATTAAATTAATACTTTAAGATAAAATACCGATTGAAACCAACCCAATTTTTTGATGTTTCGAGTTTAATAATATAACTAGTGCGAGGAACATGTCATTTTCTAGAGTTTTTTGTATGGATTATGCAATTATAATGTTCTTAGAGAAACTTCAACAATATCCCTATATAGGTTCTTATGTCAAATTTTAAAGAAATGGAGATAAAATTTCTCTCTAACAAGCTCCATGTCCCCTCTATAACATTTGAAGCTTTGAGTGCTTCCTCGCTTTTAGGAGTGAATACTCCTCCTCAACTATTATTATATTATATTTTTCTTACGCCTCTATTTATTATAAATGACTTTAATAAGTAAAAAGATAGATAGAGAGTGAGTATAATGAGAATTGTTGGAGAAATTCTTTGATTTTGGCTTCTAAATAATTAGGAGCTCATTTGAGCTCATTTATTTATATTATTTGTAGTGAAAATGCAAGGAGGTTGTTGGAGTTACAATGTCTAACGTATATCAAATACAAATAGATTGTTTATCAATCTGTATTATTTTCATACAACACATTACCAAATTACACAACGTTTCTAATATACCTCATTAAGCAATATATATATATATATATATTCTTGTATGTGTTGTATAATTTGTATTTAATAAATAAATATAAACAGAGTAGTCCGTGTACATATATAACGAAGCGATTAAACTTAATCTGTAGAATGCCGTTAGTATGTTTTTAAATAAAAAGCTAAAAATTAACATATATGTTGAATACAAAGTTGGCCAAAAATTTTGAATTTTATTTAAATAAACTATATGTATTTGTCTATATTATTACTGAATTTACTACAAACTTACAATCAACTTACTTAATTTAAAAATATAAAAAATGCATAACTCAAGTTAGAATGACTTGGAATCATAATATATAATAATATAAAATTTACATTACTGTTAATATTAAAGTTGGTTTTAATGAAGAATATTAGTTTTTGAAATTCAACATATGTATGTGTGCGAAAATTTTAGTTTTTTATTTACAGTAGTGTTAACAAAACAAAGTAAGATTAAGTTATATCTATGTATGTGTTAGCATGTAAATTATTGTATGTTATATTTCTCAGTAAATTATGATGGTTTCAATTATTTATATGCTAAATATCTGATTTATGTACATGTATAATCATTATTAACATTTGAAGAGACAATTGATTACTTAAATAACATGCATTTATAATTATTCAAAAATTAAAAATATATGATAAATAAATTGGTATAATTTATATATGGTATTCATATTATTACTCATAAAAAATCCATATCTATTTTTTACGCAACCGAGTATCAATCATGGTTCTAACATAAAGATATATTATATATTCTTAAAACTTATTATTGATATTCATGATTTTTTTCAAGAACTCGAAGGAAAAAAATGTAATTATATTGTTATTTAAACTTTTTTTAAGTTTCTTTCATTACAACCCTAATATTTCTTCATATGATAATTTGATAACATTGTATACTATTCTCATAAAATTAAATATTTTTCAATTCGATAAAGTTTTATAAATATGAGTTGAACTGGTTAATTCCTTCAAATTATTGAAAAATATATATTTTTTCTTTAAATAATATAAAATGCATTGAATCAAATGCTACAATATAGTATAGATATAACTTTTATTTGAATAATTCAAAATATTAGAATAATTCAGAATATTCGTACAATATTATATTGATCAAAGAATATTGCTTATCTAAAAAAATTCTTTTTAAAAAGTTAGTTTCTTTAAAGTGAAAAATGAAAAATAAATCGATTTAATATATCATCTTAATTTAACAACTCTCGTAAGATCTCATATCAAATTTCTAATATTCTTAAAATCGGGACAAATTCCAGAAATAATAATGCGTTATCGGTAAAGTTATTAATTTTAATATAAATAATCAATTGACTTGATCCTATAAAGTCCTCAAACACATTGATTTATATTAACATAAGATATTGAAAAATTTTCACATTATTAGTAAGATATTCTCACGAGCTTGTAATTTAAATTTACTAAATGTAGAATGTGACCATATTTTCGACCGGGTCACGTAGTCAACTTTCGAGTATTTTTTGAACAATGGGCCAAGATCTAATTTAAAATTTGAAATAAACTAAAATGCATTGACTCATTATAATTCGAACTTATCTATATATGTAATATCAATATTGATTATTTATATATAAGCGATTCTATTTTCAATAATTTTTAAAAATATATATATGTACATTTTAATTACTTTTTATAATAAAAAATATGTTAAAAATATATGAGATATATTTTCAAACTAAAAAATGATTACTAAATAAGATAATAATCCATTTATGTACTATGTCTACCTTTATATCTGGAATTCAATTTTTTAAAATTAACTGTACAAATATTCAAGTAACTATCCTTTTTTTGTGGGATTCAAGTAACTATCTTTAGAGTTAAATAAAATATTCATTTAGCATACTTATATATTATGTGTATGATAAAAAGCACATGTGATAATATGGTGTAGTGGTATGAGGTTGTATAGGTGAATGAAATATCTCCAGTTCGATTCCCACAAACCACATCTTTATATAAATATTAAAAAATAAGTGTAGTTTAGTCTTTTCAATGAGACTTTATATTCGGGTATTTATCTAAATGGAATTCAGGATTTTTAAACTAATAATATCTAGTTTTTGTTGATCTAGACTTACATTGTTATTTTTTAAAGTTGAGGATAAAATCCGAGGTGATATTAATCCAAAATATGAGGTCTATTTAAGGCATATCCCATTTTGGCCTTACCTTGTATGAGCTGATTGAAATAAGAAGTACAATGAGATAAAATATATATAATAAATAAGCCCATATTTTTTGGATTCATTGTGAGGGATTTTACGCAAACTAGATTCGTTCCCGGACATATATCTATTTATTTAGTGACATATTTTTAAGTAAAGTGGCCCCAAATGGAAAAACCCAATAAAATATCATATTTGTCACTAATAAACTCTAAACGTAATTGATTTTCTCTCAAGTGCTCAATTGTATTCGATTTCTATGAAACTCGTTTATATAATTGACAAAAAGTAAGCATGAGAGACTAAGAGAGTGCTAGAGAGATGAATGAAGAGAAATGACGAGAGAGAAATGCGTCAACTACAAGTTAGGGTTCATCAATCCCCGGTCTTTAAAAAACATAGACATAGATGAATGAGCTTCATCTATGTCTAAGTGTGGGCTACCACAATGTTTTAATTAATAACTATTCCAAACATGTTTTTTAATCTTATTTTATTCCATAAATTGGAAAGAGTATCAAAATTTTAATGAAAATAAGATCAATTTATATTTACATTTGACTAATTAGATTAAAAATTGGAATAATAACCCGTCGCACATGCCAATTTATAGAATTTTTTGTGTTAATAAGTCATTTTTGGTTTTACATTTATTGCTAAAATCATGTAATATCTCAAGTATAATTATTCGAGGTATTAATGCATATAATTTGCAGGTAAAACCTTAATAATCTTTATAACATTCCTGCTTTAACTCACTAAATGAATGATATGTTTTATTGTATACACAAACTTAAATTAACACATATAATTAATTGATTAATTAGTATGTTCACAAGAAAATATGTTTAAATAAAATAGGATATAATTATAAAAAGTAGTACCTTTGGTAATTTTCAAAATTTAAATAAAATTTGAATAAATTTAAATTTTTTATTGAATGGATTCAAAACAATTAGTAAAATATAATCAAAACTATGAAAACATGATTCAATCACTATGTATGGGTTTGATGAGTACATGTCTTATTTTTAAACGATCCAAATATACATGTTTTGAATTATTAATATTGACGAAAAAATATAAAATATAAAGGAATTTTAAATATTATATTTCTATTATAAAAAATAATTTAAATTTGATCATGTTTTACTCAATGTTATTGATACTATAAATGTAACAAGATTTAATCAAATTTAAATTAAATTCAACTATAATTACTTGAATTTATGAACTATACCTAAAATAGTTAAATTTATAAATTCAACCCGAAGCGGTTGAATTTATAACTTCAACCCGAAGTGGTTAAATTTATATATTCAACCATTTTCCCGTCGAATTTGTACTTAGTGTCATGTTAGTGATCCGCGTGAAGAAGATCCTGTTAGTGTAGGTGGCCTAGAGGCAATGTACTATTCTTTTATAATCTTTATGTCAGTTGATCATTCAATAAATATATTTATTATGACCTTAATTACTGCGATATTTTGTTAGCATAATAAATGTCCTTAGAATCATGATACAAATTGTATAGTTTAAGTACATGACTTGAACTTGAGATTATATAATATATCATATTCTTAAAGGTCCCTAGTCGAGTATTATTATATAGGACAATAATAATACATAGATAGACTAGTATGTTGTTTGACAAGATAACCACATCTCATTGGTTATATTTATGGGGATACTAAAGTCAATACATAGGTACATGTGAGAGTACATGGTACTGGACAGACCCACAGTGAGATTCTTCATGTTTAATAAAGTCATAAGAAAGACTCACACTGATAATGGTGTAACGATCCTTTGACTTGAAATCATTATATTTCTATACGAGGATTAATATACTTTGACTACATTAAAAGTTACTTTTGATCGGGTGATGATAAAAGTGAACATTGGGTATATCATGAGTCATATGAGAAATATGAATGATAGATAAAGGTTTAACCCTCCTATAATTAGGAGAGATATTATTGGCCTCTTGATTGAGTGAGATTATAAAAGCATGGTCATGCTCAAGTAATGATTTGTCTCGATAATCTACTCATGGATCAAGTAAACCCGGATTAAATGTTGAAGAGGATGACTAAATACATGCCTCGAGTTTAATCTATAATATGTATGGTTAAAGGGATTATATTACACGCAAAACATTAATCATGAAAGGTTTTATCTAATCACGATTTATTATTGTTTAATTGGGTAACAACATAATTTAAATTAATTGATGATTATTTGAATTTATTATAATTAAGTAAGACTTAATTGAGATAATATAAATTCGAATTAAAAGGAATGTTTTTGCCCATAATAATTAAGTTTGACTTAGTTATTAATTAAATAATAGAATTTTTTTTTTATTATTTAATCCAAAACCTACTAGGGTTGGGCTTTGCTGTTATGGGCCTTTTTAATCAGCCATTATAAATACATAATGATAGGTTAAAGAGGCTTGTACGTTTTTGAGAAAACCCTAGCAGTAAAGAAAGGCAGAGGCAATTCAGATCATCAAGAAGGAGGCTAGTACATCCATTCCCTAGTCAAGTTCGTGAGACGTTCTTGAAGGTGCTCGTATGGATATCATAGAGGTGTTTCTCCGAGAGGTAGACACAAAGCTTGCACTACAAGAATAATGTCAATAGACATCACACATTACACATCGGTTAACTTTGCCACTGATGTTAAAAAGAGTATTGACATCACCCCGTGTTTTTATGATGTCTTTGGTCTTTGTAGACATCGGTTATAATTAAACCGATCTCTAAAATTCACCAAAAAAAACAAAATTCGGGCCCACCATTTCTTCCCCCATTAGTGAAATTTTCATTCAGTTTTTAGTTCTACATTCCCCCAATCCCAAAATTCTCCCCCCTTAACCAAATTTTGGTTCCCCCCAAATCAATCTTCAGACACAAAATCAAAACAAAAAATCAAAACTAAAAACTAAAAAACAGAAAACTATTCTCTCTCTCTCAAACATCTCTCTCTCTCTCGAACCCCTCTCTCTCTCTCTCTCGAACCTCTCTCCCCTCACATCTCTCTGAACTCCGTCCATCATCTCACCATCATAATCTCTCGAACCTCTCTCTCTCTCGAACCTCTCTCTCTCTCGAACCTCTCTCTCTCTCCCTCGAACCTGTCTCTGGAACCTCTCTCTCTCTCTGAACCTCTCTCCGCTCTGAATCTCTCCGTTAAGCCTCTTTCGTTTAACCTCTCTACTTCGGTAAGTGTTGTATCTTCTTGAATCGAACTGGTCTTCTCTGCATGAAGACCAGTTTTAAAAGTTGAGGATTTTTGAATTCAAAACCCTAATTTTGTAAATTGGGGTTTTTTCTAATTCGAAACCCTTATTTTTTTTATTAATTTAGTGTCAAATCTTGTTGCTAATACTTTTCTTCTTGTTGTATACAGGACCTAATCTGAGAAAAAGATTTAAAGCTTTAGGTAATTTGGATTTTTTAGTTGTACATTTATATTTTTGTTTATTTTTTTTTATTTTTGTAAATTAGGTTTTCATTTGTTTGTAATGTTGTGATTTGTTTTTGCAGGACATTAGTGTTGTTTGATTTTTCGATATTCGGTGAGTTTTCTTCTCCAACTCTATTTTGTACGCTTATACATTTGATTTGTTTTGTTAGTTTTGATAGTGTGTTTTTTTCTATGTGCTATGCAGTTGGTTCTTATGTTGATCTATGTGTTGTGTATAATATGCATTATGTATTATATGAAATCTCAGTTTTGTTTTATTTGCAATTATGTGCAGGAGAATTCATTTTGGTATTAGTATGTTATATTTAAATGTAGTCGTGTTCTGAATTTTGGATGCAAGTGTGTGGTTAATTTAATGATTGTGTATGCAAGCGTTTAGTTGAAAATAGTAAATTTATAATTTGATAATCTGCATCCGTGATCTGACTATTATACTATGGTTAATTATATAGTGATTATACATTAAGTATCGAATGACTAGTTAATATATAGTACTAGTACTATAATTAAATGTATAATATGAATTACGTAATGCATTACATATCGATTCATATCATATTATAATAAAATATATAACATTAAAATGTATAATATGCATTATGTATAATATGAATTCTCAGTTTTCTTATGTCGTTTATAGTCTGCCCTATGTGTGGATGTCATACTTAAAATCAAGTTAGACTTCTAAAATAAATATTAGAATTATAAAATAAATATAAGCCTTATACTTAATTTTTTAGTGACATACCAGGTGGTTTTAAATGGATAAATCTTGGATAAAAGCCGATAGGGATTCTCTACAGTATGAAATTGGTGTTGAAAACTTCTTGATATTTGCCGAGGAAAATGCTAAAAACCCCAAGAAAATTCCTTGTCCTTGTGCACACTGCTCTAACTTCAAAAAGTTTTCTGTGAATATAATCAGAGGTCATCTTTATGAATCAGGGTTTAGTTTAGGATATTCTGATTGGATTTGGCATGGAGAAAACCATGATAATAGTACTAGGTCATCTGTTGGTAGTACTTGTCCTCCCTCGAAGCCCATACCAATTTCAGAAACATTTAACGTGTGTGAAGCAGCCTATAGTAGGGAAGATTGCGATAAAGAGTCAGATAACTTTAAGAGGTTTGTTGCCGATGCAGAACAACCTCTGTTTGAGGGAAGTGAGTGTACTAAACTGGAGTCGGTCTTAAAATTACATAATTGGAAGGCTAGGTTTGGAGTTTCCGATAAAGCTTTTACTGATCTGCTTCAATCAATTGGATCAATTCTTCCTAAAGATAATCTGCTTCCGTCTAATATGTATGAAGCCAAGAAAACCTTGACTGATTTAGGCCTCGAGTATATTAATTTCCACACTTGTCCAAATGACTGCGTATTATACAGGGGTCCAATTCTCGAGTCTTCTTCCGAGTGTCCCAAATGCCATCTCTCTCGCTGGAAAGTTGGGAAAGATGGTCAAGTTAGGGTAAATGTGCCAGCTAAGGTTATGTGGTATTTTCTGATAATCTCCAGATTTAAAAGAATGTTTAAATCTTCATCTACAGCTGAATTAATGAGTTGGCATGCAAATAATCGATCCAAAGATGGAAAGATGCGTCACCCCTCTGATTCTCCTTCTTGGAGAAATGTAGATTGTAGGTGGCCTGAGTTTGGTAGCAAGGCAAGAAATATACGTTTAGGATTAGCGGCCGATGGTCTAAATCCACACAATAATGGATTAAATAATCGGTACAGCTGCTGGCCAGTTATGTTAGTAACATATAATCTTCCTCCATGGTTATGCATGAAGAGGAAGTTTATGATGTTAACAACATTAATTTCAGGACCACAAGAGCCTGGTAATGATATTGACGTATATCTCCAGCCACTGATCGACGATTTAAAAAAATTGTGGGAGGAAGGTGAACCAAACGTGTACGATGCCCATACCAAATCCTTTTTCACTATAAAGGCAATCTTGATGTGGATAATAAATGACTTTCCGGGATATGGAAATTTGTCAGGGTGCGTTAATACGGGTTATAGGGCCTGTCCAGTATGCGGTGATCAGACCGTGGCTAAATATCTAAGTCGTAGTAGAAAAATGAGCTACCAAGGACATCGTCGGTATTTAGATCTTTATCATCCGTATAGGAGACAAAGGACAACTTTTAATGGAGAACAAGAATTTGGTTGTGCACCTGAACCATTTAGCGGAGAGGAAGTGTTGGGGCAACAACAGCAACTTAGGTTCAGTTTTGGGAAGGGGGGGAAGCCAAAAAAGGTGGAGTCTCCATGGAAAAAATAGTCAGTTTTTTTTGAGTTAGAGTATTGGAAGTTTCACCATGTTTGACATTGTTTAGATGTCATGCACGTCGAAAAGAATGTGTGTGATAATATAATTGGGACACTTCTGCACATGAAATTCAAGAGTAAAGACAGCCTTGTCTCACGTCTTGATTTGGTTGACATGGGAATACGGCCTGATTTAGCTCCAGAAGTAGGTGAGAAAAGAACATACCTACCTCCTGCCCCTTATACTCTCTCCCGGAAAGAAAAACAAACAATATTGGCATCATTGTACGACATGAAACTTCCATACGGACATGCTTCAAATATAAGAAATTGTGTATCGATGATTGATATGAAGTTGTATGGTTTAAAGTCCCATGACTGCCATATCCTTCTCCAACAACTACTACCTGTTTGCATTCATTCAGTGCTTCTAAAAAATGTTAGGGTTAGTATCATAAGATTGTGTTTTTTCTTCAACTCTCTGTGCAACAAAGTTATAGATGTGTCAAAGTTGAATAAATTACAAGCAGATGTGATATTGACCCTGTGTGAGTTAGAGAAGATATTCCCTCCGTCATTTTTTGATGTTATGATACATCTTATGGTCCACCTAGTAAGGGAACTGCGATTATGTGGACCGGTTTTTTATAGATGGATGTTTCCATTTGAACGCATTAATAAAATATTGAAGAGTTATGTAAGAAACCGATTCTATCCAGAAGGTTCTGTAGCTGAAGGTTACCTCAAAGAAGAGTCAATAGAATTTCGCAGTGAGTTCTATAGCGGGAGTAGTAGAACAGGTGGTCTTCCGAAAGATGAAGAAAATTTTTTTGGTCCAATCGGTGGTGTGACTATGAAGTCAGTTGCGGAAAAAGAACGAGATGAGGCTCATATTTCAGTTCTTCATGATCATTCGGAAGTGGAACCATATGTTATGTAAGTAAAACATAAAAAGTATACATATAATTGTTAAAGTTGTATTTGGTATAGTTTAGTCGAATTTGATGTAAGTAATTTCAGGTTGAATAAAAAATATTTGGAAGAGATTTATCGAGGGAAAAAGAAGAGTGTACAGTGGCTATTGGGAGAGCACAATCGACAATTTGCCGATTGGTTTGAACAAAAAGTTGGTTTACATTCTTTTTCCTTCTCTTTTATTTTTATAAGTCGTGTTTTTAAATTTGTAGCCACTTATATGCATCAATAAATTATATGTAGGTCAGTACAGAAATGAGGGAGAATGTGAAAGCCGTATCTGAAACTATAAGATGGTTGGCTGGGAAACCTTCATTTTCAGTTATGACTTACGAAAGTTATGCTGTTGAAGGGGTCCGATACCACACAAAGGATCGAGATAATGCAAGGGTAGTTCAGAATAGTTGTGTGTCATTAGTTGTGAGGACAGTCCAAGTCTCTAGTGCTAAGGACATGAATCATATAGAGAGTGATTTAAAATTTTATGGGGTGATCAGGGAAATATGGGAATTAGACTACCACGCATTCAAGGCCCCTCTGTTTTTATGTACATGGGCAGCAAGTGACAAAGGTGTCAAGTCCGATGATCTTGGTTTCACCCTTGTCAACTTCAATCGACCAGGTCACAAAAAGGACAAATATGTCTCTGTTGACCAAGTCAACCAAGTATTTTATATTGAGGATCCAGTTGATGCTAATTGGTCCGTTGTGTTATCGGTGACAACTCGAGACTATCATGATGTTTACAATGAAGATGCTCCTGAAGACACCTCCTGGAACCCTCCCCCATTCTGTTCTAATATCCCTACATATGACCCTGCTAATATTGATGATGCAAGTGTTTGTAACAAAAGAGAAAATGTTGAGGGTATATGGGTCAAAAAGTTATAGGAGTCTAGCTATATATTCTCCTTATTTGTAATTTTTCTTGTTATTTGTAATATATCTTGTGATCTCTGTTTTCTTGTAATTTTTCAATGTAGTTATAGAAGTCTATCTGTAATTTTTCTTGACAATTAAATGAGAATTTGTTTAATTTTCTGCATATCTGTTAGACATTATACCATGAACTGTGTAGTTGTTCTAATCTGTTAAATATTAGTTAATTTTTCAGATTAGAGGAAGAGAAAAGAATGGCACCAAAAAAGCAAATGCGAAAGCAATCAGAAAAGACTGCATCACAGAATCTTAGCGGTGGAAGCCCCAAGCGGCTGGAGGATATTCCGAACAATGATGAAAACAATGAAGGGCATGCATCAGAATCTCAACCGACTAACTCAGAACAGACAAATACTACAACTACTACTGCTACAAGGAAGTCTGGGGGTAAGCGAGGCGTATGCGCAATGTACAAAGTGATTGTCAAGAAAGCTCGCGGGAAGAAAGTTAAAGTCACTGCCAATGAATGGGGGATTCCTAATGGGGAAACTAGAGCCCGTTTGCAGTCTTACATTGGTATGTTGGCTAGGACTACTATTCCAATCGACATTCCTACGTGGCCAAATGTAGACCCTGAATTAAAATTAAAACTTTGGTTAGATCTCCAGGTACTAGATCAATTATAAAAAGTTATTATCAAATGTAGATCTTGAATATAAGTTTTTCCTGTTATGATTTTATGAACTTGTGTTTTTTCAGGCTACCTTCAAAGTTAAACTAGAAATTGAAAACATGGTCCTAAAGTCAGCAGGCTCTAAATGGCGACAGTTTAAGACTGATTTGACGAGAAAGTATGTGCTACCATTTATTGGAGAAAAGAAGAAGCTGAGTAAGCCGCCAAGAGGCTATGGTTATGTTAGTAAGGCAACCTGGAAAAGGTTTGTGAGACAGAGGACTGATTCTAAGTGGAAGGTATGTTTTAATTCTGTAATATATGATTTTGGTGATTTTTTGTATCGTCTGTTGTAATTTTTGTAATCTTGTGACATGTTTTTAGGAAATTCATGACACACAAAGTGAAAGAGTGTCTAAGAGAAAATATCGTCACCGGTTGTCAAGAAAGGGCTACATCGGTTTAAAAGAAGATGAGATAAGAAAAGTTCATTTAATTGTATAACTGTATTTAATTTATAATAGGTCAGTCCATAATAAATTAGAGTCCTACATTTTTTAGCCCTGGAGTTATTTGTATTACTGTATTTTATTTTATTTGTAACAGATAAAAAAAGGAAGGTTGAATCTGGGGGAAGAACCGGATAGAGCGATTTTTTGGCAAAAGGCTCGTAAGAGGAAAAACGGACAAGAGGTCAAAGAGGTCGATGAAGATTTGGCGGTTGTATGCGATAAAATTGTAAGTTTTAATTTTGGTTAAATTATATTAAAGTAGGCGAATTAGGAAAATTAGGACGACATAAATCAGTAAAGTAGGCGAATCAGTAAAAATAGGACCCCTGTCAATGTTTTAGTTAATTGGTCTTTAATCATACTGATTACAATTATGCGAAATAATTATTATTTATCTTTTATTGAAAACTAGTTAACTCCATTTTGGTTAATTTATTTTCTTGTTAACAGAACGCATTGTTGGAAAAAAAGAAGAAGGGTGAGATTCAGTTTTCTGGTGCTGAAGATGTTCTGACAACGGCTTTGGAGAGTCGTGAGCATTCTGGGAGGGTTCGGGCTGTTGGAGGGTACATCACTCCAAAACAATACTTTAATTTTCCAAGAGAGCCAAAGCTTCAAATCACAAAGGCAGAGTTGATGGCCCGTGATCGACAAAGGGATGAACTGCTTGAAAAAAAATGCAAGCTCTCGAGGCAGAGATTGATCGCTTGAAGTCAGTGATCGAAAGTGGAGGTACTTTTCACTCTCCAATGTCATCTGAAAAGGCAAGTTTCGATCCGGAAAAGGATAAAGAAATGAAGTCAAATCCACCACCTGCAAGAGGAGTTATGTTGGTATATGAAGATGATGACTGTGTTTTTACAGATGGCCCAACTAGGCCTTCACCTCGTGGAAGTCACGTAAGTTATTTTAATTTTGTGAGCAACCTTGTCATTTATCTTACTAAGGTAAATCATTGTTACCTTAATTTTTTAATTTTGTTTATTTAAATATTATAGGCCCAACGATCTTGTGAGCTATCGGTCGAGAGACTTGAGAATAAGGTTGCATTTGGTATGGTATATCCTCGCGAGGATAATTTAACTGATTTGGTACATGGAGTTGATATACCAATTGGACATCAATGTGTCTCCGTTGATGGCCTCATAAAACCAGATGCCTTGCTTCCAGCTGAGACACGTGGTGATGACATGATGACTGTCCGCGATGCTCTAGGATCTTCTTTGGCATGGCCTGAGGAATTAATTAGCTACATAAATGTTGCGGTATAATGAATAATATATATATGTATAATATTGTCTGAATTTTGAAATTAAATTGTTCATTTCAAGATATTAAAAATTAAGTGGTATGTACATTTTATTTTGGTTTTATATTATCATCAGGTGCAGAAAAAAGAAAGGCCCCGAAGAAGTGCTGAAAAAATAAAAAAGAATGACGGGTTGCAGGATTTGAAGGCACAATTTCTTCAAGCAAAGCCAGGTGCGAAAGTGCCAAAGGGCTTTAAGCTGTTGTATAAACATGCAACAACTTGGATGAAAACTACCGGGGTCAGTATCCAGGTTCGATGTGAGCCGAATGTGTTTGGACATGAAAAAACAATTTATTTGTTGCATGAGAATGTTGTGTCTTTATTGGAGTTTGAAATGTTGGGCCAAGCAGTAGTTGCAAGTTACATGGCATAAGTTACCTTTTTTTTCTTTTTAATGATCATTTTTTTTAATGTTTATAATTTTCCAGAACTTGCATTTTAATATCAGCACTCTTTCGATAGGCACTTGCATTCTGAGATTAGTGAAATACCAGAACTGGCGGAGACATTTGCTTTTATTGACCCCGGATCCACATATCACGTGAATGCTGAATTTGAAGCATACATTTTAAACCGGTTGAGAGAGGGTAACCCGGATCGCCTATTCTTTCTTCCGCATAATCAGAAGTAAGTACTTATTGTAATACTGAAAATTAAAAACATGGATAGTACAGTACAAATTTTTATGTGATGTGTCCTATCTGTCTTTGTTTTTTTATGAAAATAGTATGCATTGGATTTTGGTCGTTATCTTGGAAGGGGAAATATATATTCTGAATCCACTACCTCACCCGACACAATTTTCAGAACTAGAAAAGGCGTTATCAAGGTAAATTTTTATTAACGTAAAAGTTTGGTATAATTGCATGTTCATTTCTGTACATTATATGAGATTTTATGTTTTTTATGCAGGGCTTTGAAAAGTTACAACTCTGAAACCGGCAGGGGCAACAAGATGGCCAAGGCAAAGTTTCTTAGTGTAAGTACAATAGATCGAGTACCTAATATTTGTGCTTAATATATATGATTTATTTGACATGCCTGATTTGTCTTTTAATTAATGAAATAAGGATCTCCCAAACAACCCGGTGGGATTGAATGTGCGTATGTAATAATGCGATACATGAAAGAAATTATTGATGATGACAAGTTGAATTTTGCTAAAAAGGTATTACCTTGACGCTTCCAGTTTGCTATATACTGAGATATGGTTACTTTTCGATATGGTTACTTTTCATTCATGTACTGAATTTTGTTTGTTTGGAATTTGTAGTAGTTGGCCAAGACTTGATCGTGTTACAGCATTGAACAGCTAGATGAAGTTCGCATTGAGGCTCTGCAGTTCATCCAAGAGCATATCTGATCAATTCTTGTACTCAAGGTCTTTTCTTTTGCATAGTCGTACATTTGGTAATTTAGACGGTTCTGTGTAGTAAGAATGTAAGTGTATATATGCTGGGGTTGCTGTATAGGTTTGCAAATGCCGGGAGTTGGTGTTGGTGGTTTTCGCATGATTGAATGGTTAGATTTGTATGGATGCGTGTTATTCCAATGTTTTAGTTTTGGTTATGTAGTAAAGGCCATCGGTTTTATTTATAACAAATGTCTATTAGTAACGAGAACATCGCTTTTTTAGAAAATTAGTGATGTAAAACTTTACACAATTTGGTCTATAAATTTCTTACACATCACTTTTAATTAAGAAAAGCTGATGTCAAAAAAGATAATGTACATCACTTGAAGGTAAAAAACTGATGTCAAAGGAATCCAGGTTCAAGTCTAAATTAAACATAGAAATCACTTTGTTTAAGATAAAACTGATGTCAAGTGACGTTATAAACATCACTTTTAACCAAACAAAACTGATGTCAAAAAACGCAATGTACATCAGTTTGAGGCAAATAACTGATGTGAAAGACTAACATGTTCAAGTCTAAATGATACATAGACATCACTTCATTCTAGAAAAAACTGATGTCTATACGCTTAATTAGACATCACCTTTCATTAAAGAAACAGATGTTTAATATGCCATTTTACATCACCTCTGTCAAAATTATCGATATTTTTGTGACAAAAAACATAGCTCAATATATGTTTAATATATTTTAATAGGTGTAATTTAGTTATTAAATAATTTTGTTATAGCATTTTTTGTGAAAAATCATCACATAGACATCAGTGTTTTTCACTAAAATCGATGTTTTTGTGACAAAAACCATAGCTCATGATATGTTTAACATGTTTAATTAGGTGTAATTTAGTTATTAAATAATTTACTTATAGCATTTTGTTCTAATAATCAACACATAGACATCTGTTTTTAAATAAAATCGATGTCTAATCCAGTATAGACATCGGTATTCACCGATGTCTAGAATAGACATCACCGACATCAACATCGGTTGGGAAACAGCATAGACATCAGCCAAAAAGCGATGTCTATGGACTTTTTTCTTGTAGTGGTGATAGCTAGGATCTCCGTTGAGTTCGTGAAAGTTAATCTCTTGAAAGGTATGATTCGTTATCTCCATAATCTGCCCATAATTATACATGGATCCTGTTGTTGGGATTCGAAGGAATAAAATGCAGCGGATAAATGTAAATAAAACAAAAATTTCTCCAATTAGAATGAGGCCTTTTGGGAGGTGCCCAAAAACAAACTCGTGCGGGCTCGGCCCAAAGCGGATAATATCATACTAATATGGAGTTAGGTCTGCTCAGCAAGCCCAACAATGGTATCAGAGCTACGTGTATAAGGGGCTAATTTGGTTACGTGTTTACGGTATTTTTACAAGTATGCATGTGTGATGAGTCTACCATGATAACTGTTATGTTATATGAGTCTGCCATAATAACAATTATGTTATATGAATTATATGATGAATCTGTTAATGATTTGTATGATGATACTAGTATGTTTAAGATATGCCATAACTCATATGTATGCGATCTCTTAAAATATGTATACTGATACATGTTTTTGGTAACTGGGATATGGATCATGTGTATACTGATACATGCTTCTGGAATAGTATTCTGATACATGTTTTGCTAGTATTCTGATACTTTATTTTGCAAAAAATTCCGCCATCGGGGGGCTCGCTGCCCCCCCGAACCCCCCCAGCGACCTCACCGCGTGCTTAGGATTTCGTTTTTAATTTGTTCTTATGACATATGCTTTACTTATTTATTATTCTTGATTGGATCATGATAAGTGATAAATAGTATGTCATCTTTATATGATCTATCATGTTCTTTAATGGTTACTTGAGCATGGTGCATAGTTATGGCCTTAAGACCTTAGTTGTAATGGTTTATTCTTTTGGTTTGTAATAAATACGACTTGCATGTCGTTTTCTATTTGTAGTTGTTTTATCTCGAATGTACCTTGAGTTCTTTTATAAGTTCATTAGTATAATTCTTAATGTAACATCCAAGAAGGACAAGGGAAAGAGGAGGCATCATATGGAGACCAAGGAGACAATGGAAGAAATAGAGAAGACATATGTAATAGTTATTTTTACACCATAGACTGACCTTGATCTTTTCATTAGCCTGAAAAGATCACATAGGATTGGGCCATAACTATTGCACGTTTACTTTACGCACTTTTCATATGATGTATAAATAGTATGTGTAGAGTAGAAAATGCATGTTTTAATTAGATTAAAGATGCATGTATGTATTAGATACATCACCCATGCCATGCCTTTAAACAAGATAAAATCTGTAACGACTCAAGATTTAAAATTAACAAACGATCATGAGATTCTCGTGTTTATGAAACACGGAATAAAATACGAATTTTCTTTATTTCTGACATAGGGCGATTTTGTCAATAACGGGTTCATAGAACTTGTAAGGCTGTGGGTTTTAAGCGAGACCGATGTGACTCCTCCACTACCTGGAAATCAAACCATTGTCGAGTATTGATTTGAAGTATTTTATTCAAGGAAAAATTGGGAATCTCTTTATGATGGGATCATGATCGTTCTAAATTAAAAATCCCTAAGTAAAAATATTAAGTTTTAATCAGATGCTTTCAAATGAATGAACACTCATTAAATCCTAGATCGATAAGGGGAAGGGCTGTTAGTGGCAGGGGACTCCTATCTATCATGGTGAAATGTGATGAATATAAACGGTTATATTCGGACGTTGTATCATTGGGTCTAACTTAACTGAGTCATCATAATAAGGTGAATATAAACGGTTATATTCAACTATTATGAACTTAGAAGCATAGAGTTTGGTTAAAAATTCATAGATAGATAAGATCAATTGTTATTCACCAAATTATCCAAGAATTATATATGATATAATTGACAACTGTTGTCTATCTAAATAATCATGTTTTAAGGATACCACTGGTTGACTTAGAACATGACGAAATATGGATATTGGCTCACTAGAAAGATTTATGGGATATACTTTCCGAATTAATAGTTAGGGCTATTAATTTGATAAAAAAAATAGTGGGAGATATATTATGAATATATCATAATCATATGAACATAAAATTTTAACTCAGATAATCTAATGTTTATTTTGCACTTTTATTATTGTAGATACTGAGTAATGGCAAACAACACAAACACACTATCCGTATGTTCAGTCCATGAGAAGGACAAGCTGACAGGAGGAAACAACTTCCTAGACTGGCAGAGGAATTTGAGGATTGTCCTCAGGCAGGAGCGTAAGCTTCATGTTATTGATATTCCTACTCCAGGCCCCCTTCCTGAGGGTGCTACTGCTGATGAACGAGCAGCACGCACAAGGGATGAGAATGATGCAAATGATGTTGCATGTCTTATGTTGGCAACTATGAGTGCTGAGCTTCAAAGACAGCATTTGCATATGGATGCATATACTATCAATGAGCACTTGTAAAGCATGTTTGCAAGCCAAACTCATCAAGAAAGGTTCAACACGAGTAAGTTACTTTTTAATTGCAAACAAGGGGCGAGTGAACCAGTTGGCCACATGTTTTGAAGATGATTGGTTACATTGAGTACCTTGAAACTTTGGGTTTCCCGATTGGTCCGGAAACTGGTATTGACCTAATCATGAATTGTTTGAACAACAAATTTACTCAGTTTGTTGTGAACTACAATATGAATGAATTTGACAAAACACCTACTGAATTGTTGCATATGTTCAGAACATATGAGACCAACATGAAGACAGCTGAACCTGCTCCCATACTGATGGTAGGAAATAAAGGTAAGGCCAAAGGGAAGGGAAAATGGAAGGGTAAGAAGAAGATTGGATCTGATTCTACACCCAAGCCAAAGTCAGGTCTCAAACAGGCTTTAAAGCCTACAGGTGGTGTGGCCAAGGGTGAATGTCACTACTGTAAGAAAGATGGTCACTGGAAGAGAAACTGTCCAATTTACTTGGAGGATCTGAAGAAAAAGAAAGCATTTCAGATTTCTGGATCAGGTCTTTATGTTATAGAAGTCAATTTGTCTATTTCTACATCTTGGGTATTTGATACTGGATGTGCTTCTCACATTTGTATAAATGTGCAGGGCCTGCAGAGAAGTAGAACTTTGGCTAAGGGAGAAGTGGACCTAAGAGTAGGCAATGGAGCAAAAGTTGCTGCTTTAGCTGTAGGGACTTATTATTTATCTATGCCCTCTGGGCTTGTTTTAGAACTAGAAGACTGTTTTTACGTGCCTACGATTCGCAGAAACATTATTTATGTTTCTTGTTTGGACAAGAAAGGTTTTTCGTTTACAATAAAGAACAACCGTTGCTCTTTTGCTTTGAATGATTTAACCTATCGTGTTGCGCGTTTATTTAATGGTTTATATGTTCTTGATTTAGATAACCCTGTCTATAATATAGAAAACAAACGACTTAAAATGAATGACTCAAATCAAACATACCTCTGGCATTGTCGTCTAGGCCACATAAATGAGAAACGCATATCCAAATTACATAAGGATGGATACTTGGATAAGTTTGATTTTGAATCATACCAAGAATGTGAATCTTGTTTGCTTGGTAAGATGACTAAAGCCCCTTTCACTGGTAAGGGTCAAAGGGCCATTAAACGTCTGGAGCTAATACATAGTGATGTATGTGGCCCAATGCGTGTAATGGCTAGAGGAGGCTACTACTACTTCATAACATTTACTGATGATTCAGTAGATATGGATATGTATATCTTATGAAGAACAAATCCGATTCTTTTGAAAAATTTAAAGAATACAAGGTTGAAGTAGAGAAGCAAATTGACGAAGATGCAAGTATTAAGATCTTACGATCCGATCGTGGGGGTGAATACTTAAGCACCGAATTTAGAGAGTATTTAAAAGAGTCTGGTATTGTATCACAACTCACTCCGCCAGGAACACCTCAATGGAATGGAGTTTCAGAGAGGAGAAATCGCACCTTATTGGACATGGTGTGATCGATGATGAGTCATGCAGATCTTCCAATTAGTTTCTGGGGTTACACTCTGGAAACAGCAACTTTCACACTTAATCATGTTCCTACTAAGAAGGTTCAAAAGACTCCATATGAGATATGGAAGGAGAAACGGTCAGGCATGAACTTTATGAAAGTTTGGGGATGTAAGGCGTTTGTGAAACGTCAAGAATCTGACAAGCTTGGACCTAAATTCGAAGAGTGCATTTTTGTAGGATACCCTAATGAAATAAAGGCGTATTATTTTTATAGTCCTTCTGAGCAGAAAGTGTTTATTGCTCGAGATGCTGTCTTCATGGAAAGAGATTTTGTTTCTAAAAGAAACAGTGGGAGAACTATAGATCTCGATGAAGATCGAGAACCGCAAAATACCATTGAACCTGAAGTGGAACAAGAGCAGAATAATGATAATGCTCAACAAACACATGTGGTTCGTAGATCTGGTAGATTTCGCCATGAGCCAGAGAGATAAGGATTTCTCATGACTCAGTGTGGTGATTTGATGCTCATAGATGAAGATGAGCCTCTCACATACCAAGATGCTATGAACAATCCAGACTCTAAGAGATGGCTTGAAGCCATGAAATCCGAGATAGATTCCATGTACGAAAACCAAGTATGGACTTTGGTTGATCCACCTGAAGGGGTAAAACCCATAGGGTGCAAATGGGTTTTTAAGAAGAAAAAGGGCATGGATGGAAATGTTCAGACCTATAAAGCTAGGCTGGTTGCAAAAGGTTTCAAACAAATTAATGGTATTGACTATTATGAAACTTTCTCACCAGTGGTTATGGTCAAGTTTATAAGGATTTTACTTGCCATTGCAGCATTCCATGATTATGAAATCTGGCAAATGGATGTCAAAACAGCCTTCCTTAATGGAAGTCTTGAAGAGGATGTGTACATGACACAACTTGAGGGTTTTGTCGATCCAAGGAATGCTGGCAAGGTATGTAAATTGCGTCGATCCATTTATGGATTGAAGCAATCCTCTAGGAGATGGAATATCCGTTTTGATGAAATAGTCAAAGAGTATGGCTTTGTTCAAAATGAAGATGAACCGTGTGTTTACAAGAAGGTTAGTGGGAGCTATGTGGCATTCATAGTACTATATGTTGAGGATATACTACTAATGGGGAATGACATACCTTCTCTAAAGGCTGTTAAGACTTGGTTAGGGAGCAATTTCTCCATTAAAGACTTAGGAGAGGCATCCTACATTCTAGGAATGAGGATCTATAGAGAAAGATCTAGAAGGATGACCGGTCTCAGTCAGAGCACATACATTGATAAGGTTTTGCATCATTTTGGAATGCAAAATGCAAAAAAGGGATATGTCCCCATGTCTCAAGGGATAACGATCTCTAAGGACCAGTGTCCGAAATCATTGGATGAGAAGGACCACATGAATAAAGTTCCATATGCTTCAACAATTGGATCTATCATGTATATAACGGTATGTACTAGCCCAGATGTCTCGTATGCTTTGAGCATGACGAGCAGATACCAGTCTAATCTGGGTGAAGGTCACTGGACGACAGTTAAGAATATTCTTAAGTACCTAAAAAGAACTAAATATTCTTAAGCATCGATGCAAGTTTCCAAACAGACAGAGATGATACTGTATCACAGTCTGGTTTTGTGTTTTGTCTAAACGGAGGTGCTGTAAGCTGGAAGAGTTCAAAGCAAGAAACAGTAGCTGATTCTACAATGGAGGCTGAGTACATTGCAGCTTGTGAAGCAGCTAAGGAGGTTGTTTGGATTCGAAAGTTCATTTTTGATTTGGGAGTGGTTCCATCGATCGCAGATCCCATTGATCTATACTGCGATAATAATGGAGCAATTGCACAGGCTAAACAACCTAGATCACACTCCCGGGCTAAACATATACTCAGGAGATTTCACCTTATTCGAGAGATTAATGAAAGGGGTGATATACACATATGTAAAGTGCACACAAATGATAACATTGCAGACCCACTGACCAAAGGCTTGTCGCAGCAAAAGCACGATGGTCACACTAGTTCCATGAGTATTAGATATATGGGTGATTGGCTCTAGTGCAAGTGGGAGATTGTTAGTGTAGGTGCCCTAGAGGCAATACATTATTCTTTTATAATCTTTATGTCAGTTGATCATTCAATAAATGTATTTATTATGACCTTAATTACTGCGATATTTTGTTAGCATAATAAATGTCCTTAGAATCATGACACAAATTGTATAGTTTAAGTACATGACTTGAACTTGAGATTATATAATATATCATATTCTTAAAGGTCCCTAGTCGAGTATTATTATATAGGACAATAATAATACATAGATAGACTATTATGATGTTTGACAATAATTAAGTAAGACTTAATTGAGATAATATAAATTCGAATTAAAAGAAATGTTTTTGCCCATAATAATTAAGTATGACTTAGTTATTAATTAAATAATAGAAATTTGTTTTTATTATTTAATCCAATATCTACTAGGGTTGGGCTTTGCTGTTATGGGCCTTTTTAATCAGCCATTATAAATACATAATAATAGGTTAAAGAGGCTTGTACATTTTTGAGAAAACCCTAGCAGCAAAGAGAGGCAGAGGCAAATCAGATCATCAAGAAGGAGACTAGTACATCCATTCCGTAGTCAAGTTCGTGAGACGTTCTTGAAGGTGCTCGTGTGGATACCATAGAGGTTTTTCTCCGAGAGGTAGACACAAAGCGTGATAGCTAGGATCTCCGTTGAGTTCGTGAAAGTTAAGCTCTTGAAAGGTATGATTCGTTATCTCCATTATCTGCCCATAATTATACATGGATCATGTTTTTGGGTTTCGAAATTTTTGTTTTATTTACGTTTATCCGCTGCGTTTTATGCCTTCGAATCCCAATAGATCCAATATTTCAAATTTAGTACCCAAAATAACAATCCAACGGTCCATATTCGTCACAACATAACCTCAACATAACCTTTCATATATATTCACATTCATAACAACTAACACCCATGTTTTTCATTTTGTCTTTTACATTATTACTCTACCTCATTCTTCCACACATCAATACATTTATAATTATCATCACTTTCATCCTCATCTTCTTTAGGAATTTCATTCCATAAAGTAGCAAAAGCATTATACACATTACTCATCAATGAATTAGCGAAAGCATTATCCACAGTACTAGTAGACATATTTGTGAAAACATCATATATGTTGGAAAAATCACTAGAAGTAGTATATGTGTTAAAAGAATTATCGAAAACATCGTTAGAAGACTGATGAAATTGATTATCAGAGTTGGAATACTGACCAAATGGATCATACTACAAAGAATGTAGATGATAATATCATTGTTTTACATTTCCAGGTGCACGTGCAGTACCATCACTCCTACGAAAGTCTTGAATGTGAAATATTATACTTGAACCTTTGTATGGAGCCATATATCCTATTTTGTGTGGATACCCTGCATATACAGGGTAAAATTTATGCCTAGTTGGATGTGGAAACTTAAGTTGTGCTCTACATTTAGCCTATGTTAAAATGTGCCTATCGTGTATGCCGCCTTCCCATCCTGCCCAGGCAAAAGTAAAACACATGTTAAAATCACACAATGCGAGAATATTTTGTGTTGTGTATCCTCCACGGCCAAAATAACGTGTATGGTCTAATTCATGTATCCGACATATAATATGTGTGCCATTAATAGCTCCAATAGCATTCTATATTTAAAATTTAAAATATTTAAAATTAATAATTTTATATACATAAATAATATTGTACATGTACTTATGGACTTACTTTGAAATGTGAATAATATTGACGGTGTTGAGGTTTATGGTATCTAGCTCCAGTATTATAATTTATGTAGGAATTATAATATTTTTCACCGTTCTACATAATGCTTCCAAAACATAATAAAAATGTCGATTAATTGTCTCACCTGAGTGACTAACATTTCTTGCATCAAACGATTTTATGTCCCATGAGCAACTGTCATTAGTAATATACCAACTTCCTCGTATGTAGTCATTCTACGCGTTGGTACCAATCCATACCTTTGGACTAAATTGTGAAACATAAATTTAAATGCAAACTTAGTCATACAAAAATCTTGATAACACCGAGTTTCATAACCATATAATATTTCGTTTAATAATTTGTTTCCTGTGCGAATTGATGTACGACACGGTTCTTTGTGTATGAACATATTATAGTAATAGACCAAAGTGTATGCAATAACAGTATATACAGCTTGCCAGTCGTGTTAATTATCTTCACTTTCTTCCTCATCTTCTTCAGGAATTTCATTCCATACAATAGCAAAAGCATTATACACATTACTAGTCGATAAATTAACGAAAGCATTATACACACTACTAGTAGGCAAATTTGTGAAAGCATCATATATGTTAGAAACATCACTAGAAGTAGTATATGTGTTAAAAGAATTATCAAAAACATTGTTAGAAGACTGATCAAATTGATTATCAGAGTTAGAATACTGGCCAAATTGATCATAGTACGACTGTCCACCTTGAAAATATGTAGCATCTTCACCACTGCTATCTTGAGAAGCCAGGCTACATTCTTCAAAAGGATTAAAATTCTCAAATGAATTTTGATTAAAATCCATGCAATTGATGAATGCCTTGTAGCCTTTTTATCTTTTAGTTTTAATGATAATTGTGATATGAATGTAGAGTGTAACAACTAGATGCACTCGGATATGGTATATATACACAAATAGTACTAGCTCCATGTGATTCATCTTATAATTCAGTACAGTAGTTGGAATACAACTAGTACATACAAATACAAATATTGCACTATTGCATGCACTGTACACATGTGCAACTGAAATTTAAAATCAACAATTCATCACACATTATAAAGAACAAGTACATGATTTTAAATTTGATGTTAGGATAACAGTAGTGTATGGAAATCTCATCCTTTCACCACTCATCTCACAAAAACCAATACAAAATAAAATTTAAAGTACTGTATGCGAATGTCGTCATTACAATTATGGAAAATTCACTGCCAACCCTGTTGTTTCCAAGCCCTTGAAAAGTTGTACATTAGCTCTCCTTAGCGAATTTCATCATTATGCACCTTTAAAAAAGGGTCCTATTTCCCTTGTCAAGGAGATACCATCTGGCAAAGTAGTACAAGTCAGTACCGCACTTGACCAGTTCCATGGCGCCAAGGAGATCAACAGCCTCTAGTAAATTCACATTTGCGTTAGAAGCAGTTGTTTAGGTACTCATATAGGACATCATAGCTATTAGGTTATCAATCCCTTCCCTTACACACTGGGCTCCAAATTGTTTTCGTTTAAAACCACTACTCCTACCAGATTTCAGTGAACTTGGTGGAAATAAATTAGGTGATGGTTCAGTGATGTTATTATCACTATCGCCACTGCCTTCTTTTCCATCATCATCACCAAGCACCTCTGTGAAGTCCTCTCCCACTTCAAGATTTACTGCAGAATATGTATTAACAACTTTTGTTGGTTCACTGGTTGCAACAATGTCACCAAAGAGTGTGTCGTAGTACTGAATGTAGAGAGAAAGATCTTTGTTTCTCTACTTCCCAAAATTTGGATTATCCCGGTGTAGCAAAGTAAAAAGAGTATATTCATTCTAATTTGTAAGTTTAGTTCCTAAATCAGTAGCAAATATGCTAATTTCTCAACTCAATGATTATAACCACTGTGTTGACAATATGCTAATTTGTTTTTTAACACCAATTGGAGGATACAATTGCTTTTTAAAATAATTCAAAATTCAAAGCATTACATTGGATTAATATTGGATTAATCAAACGACAATGTGAACTTGCATTGGGGCAATATTTATTCCAGCAGAACTCACCAAGAGTAAAAATGAAAATGCACATATCGGGAACATTAAAACCTGAAGACATAATTATAAAAACACAATTCAACCTATTATGAAGAAAGAAAAATTATAATAAAAGGAAAGAAAAATTAGCATTGAGCAGCAACGTCGCCACATATGAAATTTTAAAGTGAATGCATGAGATTTTCATTCATTAAAATTAAAGGTTGATTAAATGATTGTCCATTGGCTAGTTTCTACCAGGATGAAGTGGTAATTGTCAACTTATAGTGTTTTAGTTAAATCATTAAAATCGAGCTAAAGAAGGGATAACCAACAGGTCCCGGGACATTTCCTGCTATCAAAAAATCCATTAACATTTTTAATTTCAATTTCAAAAATTTGTACAACCCAAGTAGCCAGCCAAGTACATCTACCAGACCTTCTCATACACACAAAGGAGCAAAACAGACACCATACAAGAAGGGTTTTAGGAAAGAAAAAGATATTGTATTGATCCTTGACTGTAGGCAAGGTGCTTAGACACAATGTTTTGAGTGATTGTTAGTTGAATGTATATGTTATTGGAAAAGACAATTTAGAGTGATTCGAAGATGAAATATTTACAGTCTCGCCAATGAAGTTAGAGAGGTGAATGTTAAACTCAGGGTACCAACACAATCTATGAACTCAAGTGTTTATACTAATCATAGGTAAATAGAGTGATTACATCAATAAAGTCATTTTTGCTAGAGATCTGATATGCATCAAGTAAAAGATATATATTTAAACGATAAAATGCTACAAATTAACAACCATTTCAGACATCATAAACATTTTATAAATTCGACAAACGGCATAAACGCAATCAAGTAACAATCTTAAAAACAAACAATAAACGCAATCAAGTAACAATCTTTGTATTCTTGTTCTACCCGAATCCAGTCTCCCCAAATTTATTCTTCCTCAATAACTGGTAATCAGCTTTCATTGCATCCCAGTGATTCTTTATTTTATTTAATAGTGTACATTACCTCTGGTTTCTGCTTCTTAAATTCTAGGTGGGTTGTATTTCACCCTTGTTTCTTCAAAGTTCCTCCTTCTTTGTTATCCTTTATGACCTCAGAACAACATAATCACATAAGATGGCATGTAACTCATCGGTCCACTTGGCGGATTCGGATCCAAAAGACGCTTCTGCCTCGATCTCGGCCATCGGTAAATAATTGATGAAATATACAAGTGAGCAATCGATAATATGGAGTTTCTGTAGAAGAGAGACAAAAGAAAGAGATGATAAAAGAAAGAGGTTGTTATGGTTATTGGAGAATGGGATTTGAGAGAAACAGATATGAGCTTCTTAGATTATCTTGAAACGTGGGCTAAAAACGGGATTGTACCGTTGAACCCACTTTCAGAATTTTGTCATTTTTTAGGTTGAATGGTCATTCTCATTTGTTTTCCAAATAGTACGCCCAAAATAATATTGGGCTTTCGGCCGATATATGACAGAAATATGTGGTGCCAAATAGGCATAGAGTTATCTAGCTTATGGCCTCACAACCATAAAGCTATATATATACTAATTTTCGTCAAAAGCTTGGTTTAAATGAAGAAGAATTTGCATGATAAAATATAACCGGTATTGTAAAACTCGGGAGTACTCGACGAATACACTTATTTAGTAAATTATAACTTTTTCTTTCAAAATCAGCTTTTATTATGTAAGATATACTTTATATATATTTATAAAAAAATAATTTGTGATAAAATACTAAATATTATGTTATCAACATATTTTAGATATTACTCAAGTATCAACTCGTGCAATATAATATGTTTAACTACTTTTTAGATAATGTATTTTTAATTTTAAAATATCATATAAATTTGAATAATAGTGTTTGTATGTATAAATAATATTAAATTTAACTATATTGTTCATAATTTTGGATACCCGGAAAATACCCGATCCAATATGAAACCCGACAGATTTGAATTTGGATAACCCGAAAATATATGGATTATGATTTGGATTTTACAATATGCAATCCGGCGAACCCGACCCGATGCCATCCCTAGTTGGCTGAAAAAAGAAGAACTACGGGAGATGGGGCAGGGGAGGAGAGATGCGTGACAGAGAGAGGAGGACATTAAGTTGGGGTGTGTGTGGTGTGTGGTGGTCGGGTAAGTTAAAAAAATAATTTTTATAATTTAATTTAATTTTGATTTTTAGTTTGTTTTGTATAATATAAAACCAACTGTTGGATTATTCTATTAGTGGTTGAATTCGGTGTGTTGGATCTAAATCATGGCGATTGCTAACGTGACAAGGCTAAATTTGATCGCATTCGATTAAATTTAGGAGTGTCAATTTATAAATTCAACCGAGATCATATACTACGTATTTTATATTATGAAAACTAAAGCCCACACAATTTTCTAAAAAAATATTATAATTAGTTAATCTTTTTCTTAAATATTATAATTTTATAATTTAATTTAACAACTCAATTTTTAATAAAAAATTGGAATTGTGATTTTGATCAATATTATGATAAATTTTATTAACAAGAGTGTACGATGATATTTAGGATTATGTTTAATTATAATTTTTTTTTTAAATAATCGAGATCTACTAATTTGAAATTCTTAAATTTTGTATATAACATTTTCTCTTAACCATTTTAACATCTATACAGTCAGATCGTTCAATATATATTCTAAATAGGTAAAACATTCAACGGTTAGGATCTTGATCCCTGAATTTGATTTGGTAAAAATAATTAATATCTAAATATAAAAATTAATTGATTTTTACCCGTACACTTTTTATTTTTGACAATTTTCACATCCCTATGGCTAGATTACTCAAAATAAATGCACCGTAAATGGGAAACTCAAACCATAATTCATACTCTAAACCTTAAATTAATACCACTAAACTATACATGTAACCATACTGTTGACTCTAATGTAGCGATTTAAAAATAGTTTTTTATTAGTGTTGGGTTTTGGAGAGTAAAACGCAGCGAAAACCAATAAACATAAACAGTAAAAAATAGAACAACCGAAACCTACAACGAGATCCTCCTTATAGTAATAAATAATTGCTACCCTAGTAATAATTAAATTAGTGATCGATTAAACCTTTCTTAAATAATGTACAATGTATTATAATCCGTTTAACCATTTATTATAGATTAAACTAGAGGCATGTAACATATAATCCTCATTGTAATTTAATGTATATTTCTTTGATCAATGAGTAGACGATCATATCAAATTAATATTTGTGCACTTTCACGCATTTCAGAGTAATGTCACTCCCTAAAATAGAAGGGTTAAATCCTTTTTAGATCATTCATATTTCTCATATGATTTATAACATACTGTAATTGCTTATGACACAACAGTCTCACAATGGGTTTATCCAGCACCATTTATATTTACATGTGCGTATATTTTCGACTTTAGTATCACTATACATGTGATCAATGAGATGTGATCATCAGTCAACATACACACTAGTATAAATACAATATTATTATTCCTTAATAATAATCCTCGACCAGGGATCTTTAGAAATATTGATACTATTTTCATAATCTCATTTCTAAGTCATATACTTACAGATATAAAATGCATATAACTTAAAAAGGATATTTATTAATATAACATTTATATCACAGTAATTAAAACATAATAAATTATAAAGAGAATAATTGATAAAACATAAACATTAATAATCACTACAAATTTCTCATAAAATTAAGATGAAGTTAGCATTTGACCCCCGTTGTATTTATGCGGTTGTATTTAACCTTATTTTATTATAGCGGATCTTTATATACATACATATATATATATAAGATCGCGCTCTAATGAAAACTTCTTAAAATGAGACCGTGAGTACTGCTAACTTATGTAGCTAAAATTGGTGAGTTTTTAAAAAATGAAAAATTTTAAATTTGGTAAATTGTTGATTTTGTGCAAAATAAAAAATTTAAATTTTATAAAACTACAAAATTTGACAACGAAAATTACCAGTTCTCATTTGAGAAAAATCCTATATATATATAACATGAGTTACTTCTATTTTTGAAATCATCACCAAGAGAAAAATGTAAATATGAAAATATATTTGTGTTATTTACTTACAACCAATACAGGGGTAATTTATAGAGGGGGGGATCAATATAAATTACATATTTTAACTTTTTCGAACTTAAACAATTACAAAACTCAAATAGAAATATTGGACATAAAAATTCAGGTGGTTTGTTTTTTACTCGCCACTCGAGTTATATGTTGAAGAAATAATATATATGCAAATTAGAAGAATTTTATAGCTTCTTTTTAGAGTGTTTCTCTCAAAGGTAATGCTCTCAACTAAACTTTATGGAAAAGTCACTAAACTTATTTCTTTAGAGTAAACATCTCCTTCTACTAGGTTTATATATTATCAAGTTACAATACTTATTAGATAAAACATAACACAGTCTTGGAGGTCCAACAAGATTACTTATTCATTCTCTTTCTCACTAGGCTTGACAAATGAGGCTACATTGTATCTTGATATATTGCTTTGAATATCCCTCCAATTTGTCATGCATGAAAATGAAATGTTTCTTCTTCTTCAGAATCCAAGATCACATGCACATTTTTTCCTGGCTCCCATTTTCAAACTGAGATCCTCTATCAAACCATGTACTCTGACAGATTTGATATATGTGATTTGTCAAGTCACTGTCAATTGTTCTTTTCTACTTTAACCATTAAAAGTGTAAACTTCTTAGCAGTTAATGAGTTGATTCCATTAGCCATTGAAAGTCTACTCTCCATAGCCATTGATGACTCATTCACTTAGACAGAATTATATTGCATTTTATATCTAAAATTAACCATCCTATTTTATTTATCCATTGAGTCAGTGATGAGCATGTAATGAATAATTACAACAATGGCTATCTATTAAGATCTACATGAAAAATGTTGCAAAAACTTATCATTAGATAAGCTACTGTATGAACAGCTATGAGACAATGATAATTAGTGGTTTAAATCTACACTTAATAAATGATTATGCTATATATTTTGTTAATCATAAAAAATACATGTGATTCCGAACAATTTGGATCAGAGTTTTAAAATCATTTTTCTTAACACGGTAACAAATTCAGTTAACATTGTTGATGAAAGATAAAAATATAAATATGAATATACATTTGCATTATTGTTCTAACACCTACTAGAAAAATAGTCAAATTCAACTGGATAAATTTAAACGTCATTAAATTGATCGTATCTGGTTGAATTTATGGTGAACTTGCCTTTCTACGGACTAAAATATAAATTCAACCAAATTTCGTTGAGTTAATTTCTGGTTGAATTCAGGCGGTTAAATTTAAATATAAATTCAACCAATGACTGTAGAATTTATAAGTACAACCATGTTCAGTTGAATTTATTTTTGAACAATATTGGAGGGAAATTTCCCCCTTTAAATAATATAAATTATTAAACTAAACTTAATCATATCTGGTTGATGTTATATACTTAACCATATTCGGTTAAATTTATTTTAAGAAAAAACAACAAAAAATGTTAAAACTAATTTTATGAGATAACCATTGAATTTATATATTCAACCATAAATTGTTGAATTTATATATAAATTTATTATTTTGAAATTACTCAAGTTTTAAATTTATTTTAAATTTTCAAATTTGTAATATAGATGTTATAATCAAAATGATGTTTATTATATATTAATAAGTTATTGCATTATTGAAAATTTTAACTTTTTTTATTTGGTATATTCAGAATTGAAGTTCTCGTTATCGGGTATCGCACCTCGACCTTTGGTATATTTTTGAACAACTAGGATATCTATACCTTATTTTCTTATAAATTTTGAACGATATTTTTATAACCTAGAATATGTTAAAAGATATTTTATTAATTTTTTGATCATTACATTTAGGATATAAATGTGCATACAATATTATATTTTAAATTAGATTTAAAGAAGTGCTTTTGATGAGTTTCGAACCCTCGACCTTTAGTAATACTTTACACTTATCCCATTTACTAATATAATAAAATAGGATATAATTATAAAAATTAGTACATTTAGTAATTTCTCAAAATTTAAATAAAATTTGAATAAATTTAAAAATTTTATTGAATGGATTCAAAATAATTAATAAAATATATGAAAACTATGAAAACATGATTCAGTCACTATGTATGGGTTTGATGAGTACATGTCATATTTTTAAACGATCAAAATATTGATGAAAAAATATAAAATAGAAAGGAATTTTGAATATTATATTTCTATTATTAAAAATAATTTAAATGTGATCATGTTATACTCGATGTTATTGATACTATAAATGTAACAAGATTAAATCGAATTTAACTTAAATTCAACTATAATTACTGGAATTTATGAACTATACCTAAAACAGTTAAATTTATAAATTCAACCCGAAGCGGTTGAATTTATTACTTCAACCCGAAGCGGTTAAATTTATATATTCAACCGGTTTCGAGTCGCATTTATACTTAGTGTCATGTTAGGGATCCGGGTGAAAAAGATCCAATGCTTCAAATTTAGTACCCAAAATAACAATCTAACGGTCGAGATTTGTCACAACATAACCTGAACATAACCTTTTCATATATATTCACATACATAACAATAAACACCCATTTTTTCATTTTGTGTTTTACATTATTACTCTCCCTCATTCTTTCACACATCAATACATATATAATATTTTTACACATAGCCGAAATTCCCAAACACATTCATATACACACAAACACATTCAATTGATCTTCTAAAAATATATGGTTCGTACAAGATTAACACCTAGAAAATCAACCATGGAGAACAATAAATACAATGGCTAAATCGATACCGATATCCAAAAATTTTCCGACAAACAAGGTGTCTTGAGTGACCCAAGAAGCTCTGGTGACCAATTATGTTCGTGTACCAAGGAAGAAAATTAAATAATGAAATCAAATTAATTTTTTTTGACTTAAATTTGTATTGGTCAATATGTAATAATATTTTTAATTAATAGTCAGTGCAATTTTAATATTTTGTTGTTCTTGAATTATTTATACATTATGGATCTTGTGATATTTATAGCGATTAAAAACACAAAAATTATTACAAATAATTTTTAAATCATAATTATCAATATATAGCACAACAAAGTAAATTTTATAACCAAGAAGGAAGTTTCTCTTCTAAAACTGGGTTTCATTAAATTAAACCTTTGAGTTTATAAATTCAACTATTTTTTATTGATCTAATAGGTTTTAGGCGCCAGATTTCAAAATTCAAAATTTTCTTCAAATTTGAAATTTGAATTTTTGAATGTTTCAATAATTGGCCAAAATTATGTTCAAGCATTTATGGTTGAAATTATTTTTCATAAAATCAACCTTTGTTGATCGAATTAAACCGTAAATTCAACCGAAAGGTTAATTTCGACGCCCTTAATTTCAGCAGGTACGATGCAGATAAGTCCATTTATGGTTGAATATATAGTAAATTCAACCAGATCGTGACGGTTGAATCACCACAACAAAAATGAATAAATTTCACTAACTAAAAGCCACTATTTCGGTGGAATTTAAGGTCAATTAGAACTTTCTTTTACTAATGAATAAAAGCTACCGTTTATGGTAGAATTTAAAATTGGACGATTTTAATCGGAGAATTTTATAATCGGTCACTTTTAATCGGTGGATTTTATTATTGGTTAAGCATATATTTGATTGAAATTAATAAAAAATAGGTGGGAACTATTATGCCAAAATTAAAAATATTGGAAACAACAAAAACAACTAAATTCGATGGATTTTATATTGGTGTTAACTTTAGAATACTTAAAATTTACTCATATTTAAATATTTTATAAATTATAAAAGTACACATGGAGAAACTAATATTCAATTTATATTTTTATATACTTTCGTAATTACAACTACATGCCTTGTTAAATTAGAAAATAAAGCAAAATTTGTAACGATGTTTTGACAACATTAAATATAAATAAAAAAACCCATAAAATAACGTGATCATGTCAAATACAAATTTATTGATTCATCTTTCTTTTATTTTTGAACTATATTATAACCTCTGTACTGAAGAAGGAATAAATAAAAGCAATGTTTACTTTTTTTTAATTGCCATGTGGCGGGTGTTCATTGGGTAAAAGCAGGGCACACGGACCATCATGTTTAATCTACTTACATCCCTTGATTTAAGAGGAGGAGAAAAACATTCACTCGTTGTCCACAACCCTGCATACTTGTGTTTCTTTCCTCTCTTCCTTATAGCCATGTCCTTGCATCTAAAATCTCGGTCTCGTCTCAAAATTTCCTAGTGTTCTCCTAAAACACATAATCAATCCCCTATTTTATAATTTTCGCAGGCATAAAAATAATAAGATGAGAAGAAGATTCTGCCAAAAACTAATTACAATTTCAGAATATGTTGGTGGCCCCGTAAATCTAAGGAAGCCACTGTTCGTCATTGAAAGATTGAGGGATATGAGGATGTTAACTGTTAGTTAATTAGTCAATATTGAGATGATTGTTTTGACATACAAATTGTAACTGTTACATATCTAATTTGAAATTATCAATTAAATTCTCCACATTTTTGACTAGTCTCCGTAGCTATATTCATGGTAATTAAATATGAACGTTCTTTAATTTGAAGGTTTATGTTTAACAGCGACCGAAACTGAGTTAACTTAGTCCACCCGAAAATCAAGTTATTTCAGCCATACTCCGAACGAAGTACCTTTTCCTTTTTTTTTTGAAACTTGTTATATTAAATTCCAATGATTTTGGTGTAAATAATTATAAGGGCAGTAATTTCAAATTTTCACAAAAAATTTGAATCTAAAATTTGAATTTTAAAATTTTATAAAAGTGACCGAAAAATTTGGCGGATTTTCTATAAATTCCCCCGAAAATCTTAAATTCCACCATCTTAAAAGGCACCAACCAACTTTAGTGAATTTTATAATAAAAGCAACCGGATTTGGTTGATTATAACTAAACACCACCGATTTTTGATGGTGGATTTTACTGATTTTTGTTGTAGTGAATTTAGCCATTTTTGTTGTAGTGTAAAATTATTTTTCTTAACAAGGTAAGAAATTCGTTCAACATTAGTGATGAAATTAGATAACCAACAACTTAGTTGATTTATAGACACTTGATTTTTCATGATGTTCTAGTTAATGTTAAGTACAAAAAAAAAACCTTAATATTGTGACTCATTTTAAAACTTTAATGTCAACTCTATAAAGATTTGATAATTTATACTAACAGAATCGAGAGAGTCCAAAAAACGCTCTTCCAAACTTTTGATTCTTGTTCGCGTCTTCTTACCTTATATATATATATATAAATATACTCACAAGACAATAATTTCTCAATATCGGGTCCAAAATTATAAAATTGCTAGAGTACCCAAATATGTTTCAATCTGATTGTTTATCCTAGTACCTATATATGCCACGTACGTACTGAATTGTGCCTAATCATCAACACAGACTGTTGTTCTCTTATCTTCGATTCACTTTGGTTCTTGAATGAATTTCCTGCACAATGGCTACGCCTTCATCGTGGTTTATCTGGAAATACTCAATTTTAATGCTTGTCTTACTATATATATGATTTAACTTAATTAATGAAGGTGCCAAAATTTACCTATTTCAATGCCTGTCCTATAATATGTGATATATAGGTGCTACCTTGACAAGTGATTACACTCTACCATAATTGTCAACAAAGATAGTTTGGGGAATTGGGCAATGCAAGCACCCAAGTAACAACCAAGATATTAAAACATGTGACAAATCATGTATCTAGTACAACAGTTGTCCAGCTTGGCCCAGTCTGATGCCAATTTTTTTTTTAAAATAATCTTAGGTAATTTACTTGAAATTTTATCAACCTTTTTTTGAACTGAGGTTCTTATGCTATCACATTTGTAGTACACATCTCTTCATCAATTAAAATTGTTTTTTTATTAAAACCATTAAATTCTACTGATTTTTGGTTAAATAAAAAGGTGATTTTTATATGTGACCAATCAATTATTTTATGTGCAACTCTTTATAGTAAATTTTAAATAACCTCATTATTTGCGTAATGATTATTGCTCACCAAATTAATTCTTTTTGATTGAATATACACGATTTGTCAACTTGATATGTGGATTCAACATTTACAAAATTAAAATATCGTACACTACAAGAAATTTGCAATCAGACAATAATTGATAGACAATGGTTAAAAAAACCGTCGTCCTAAAAAATCATATAACGGTGAATTGAATTTGCAAAAAAAAAACAGTTGTGTGAGCTCCAAAACAGACAACGGATATCCATCTTTTTTAAACTGTTGTATAAGTTGTATCCTCTCATTGAGTCAGGCAACGGTTTTTTAAATATAGTGTTGTTGTAGATCTTTAACACAACGATTACAAACCGTTGTTACTATGTTAACGTATAGGGTTAGAAGAAAACAGTTTTAACATTACATTGTGTAATTCAGATAACGTTTTTTTTAGAAAGGTTGTCCTCTAAACCATCAAACAACGGAATGAAAACAGTTGTCTGAGGAATTTCAATGGGTACCACGTATTGAGGTGACATCACGTGATAGGTGGTAAACCATTCACAAGAATTGCTGAGGTGGCGAAATGAGAGCCCTTCATTGAAATGAGATTTGATATCGGCCGTTAGATCGAAAAATAGCTGATATTCCTATACAACGGTTTTATGTTAAAACAAAAGTGTTGTCTTAGTTGGTCTCATACAAGCTTTTAGGTATTACGTTGTGTAATTCACACAACAGTTTTTAGAAGGGTTGTCTTAAAAACCTTCATACAACGGAATAAAACAGTTGTCTGAAATAAATATTTTATAATTTAAACGGGCACCACCTGATGAGGTGGCAGCGCATGATAGGTTGTAAACATATTACTCAGATTGGTGAAGTGTCACAATGACAGCCCTTGATTGAAATGAGATTAGATATTAGCCGTTAGATTGAAAAAAGCTGATATACATACACAACGGTTTTAAAATAAAAAAAGCGTTGTCTTAGTTTATCTTTACACAATGGTGTTTCAAGAAAACCATTGTAAAAGTATTACTGTATAAAATGAGATTCCCGGTTACAAAGTTCAATTTTTAAATGATTTTTTCGACGATCCAACCGTACGGATGTTAAGATATATCAATTTTAGTCATATGAAAAAATTATTAAAAAATTTAAAATTTATCTTGCATTTCAGGATTAGAAAAATCTAGTAAAAGTATCACTTCCAACAACGAGACTCGTTCCTGATTTACAAGATTAATTTTTAAAATGATTTTTTCGACGATCCAACCGTACGGATGTTAAGATATATCAATTTTAGTCATAATAAAAAATTATTAAAAAAATTGAAATTCATCTTGCATGTTAGGATTAGAAAAATCTAGTAAAATTACCCCTCCTGACAACAAAACTCGTTCCTAATTTATAAGATTAATTTTTGAAATAATTTTTTCAACGATCCTACCATACGGATGTTAAGATATATCAATTCTAGTCATATGAAAAAATTATTAAAAAATTTCCATCTTGCATGTCAGGATTAGAAAAATCTAGTAAAAGTACCGCTACGGACAACGAGACTCGTTCCTGATTTACAAGATTAATTTTTGAAATGATTTTTTCGATGATCCAACTGTACGGATGTTAATGTATATCAATTTTAGTCATATGAAAAAATTATTAAAAAATTTGAAATCCATCTTGGATGTGAGGATTAGAAAAATCTAGTAAAAGTACCGCATCGGACAACGAAACTCGTTCCTGATTTACAAGATTAATTTTTAAAATGATTTTTTCGACGATCTAACTATACGGATGTTAAGATATATCCTTTTTAGAAATGTGAAAAAATTATTAACAAATTTGAAATTCATCTTGCATGTCAGGATTAGAAAAATCCAATAAAAGTACCACTCCCGACAACGAGACTCGTTCCCGATTTACAAGATTAATTTTTAAAATTCTTTTTTCGACGTTCCCACCGTACGGATGTTAAGATATATCGATTTTAGTCATAAGAAAAAATTATTAACAAATTTGAAATTCATCTTGCATGTTAGGATTAGAAAAATCCAGTAAAAGTACCCCTCCCGACAACGAGACTCGTTCTCGATTTACAAGATTAATTTTTAAAATATTTTTTTCGACGATCCAACCATACGGATGTTAAGATATATCGATTTTAGAAATGTGAAAAAATTATTAAAAATTTGAAATTCATTTTGCATGTCAGGATTAGAAAAATCCAGTAAAAGTACCGCTCCCGAAAACGAGGCTCGTTCCCGATTTACAAGATTAATTTTTAAAATTCTTTTTTCGACGATCCAACCATACGGATGTTAAGATATATTGATTTTAGTTAGAAGAAAAAATTATTAGTAAATTTGAAATTCATCTTGCATGTCAGGATTAGAAAAATCCAGTAAAAGTATCATTACCGACAACGAGACTCGTTCCCGATTTACAAGATTAATTTTTAAAATGATTTTTTCGACGATCCAACCGTATGGATGTTATGATATATCTATTTTAGTCATGTGAAAAAATTATTAACAAATTTGAAATTCATTTTGTATGTCAGGATTAGAAAAATCTAGTAAAAGAACCACCACTACAAGAAATTTGCAATCAGACAACACTTGACAGACAATGGTTAAAAAAAACCGTCGTCCTAAAAAATCATATAACGGTGAATTGAATTTGCAAAAAAAATAGTTGTGTGAGCTCCAGAACAGACAACGGATATCCATCTTTTTTAAACTGTTGCACAATTTGTATCCTCTCATCGAGTCAGGCAACGGTTTTTTAAATATACTGTTGTTGTAGATCTTTAACACAACGATTACAAACCATTGTTACTATGTTAACGTATAGGGTTAGAAGACAACAGTTTTAACATTACATTGTGTAATTCAAACAACGGATTTTTAGAAAGGTTGTCCTCTAAACCATCAAACAACGGAATGAAAACAGTTGTCTGAGGAATTTCAATGGGTACCACGTATTGAGGTGGCAGCACGTGATATGTGCTAAATCATTCACAAGGATTGCTAAGGTGGTGAAATGAGAGCCCTTCATTGAAATGAGATTTGATATCGGCCGTTAGATCGAAAAATAGCTGATATTCTTATACAACGGTTTTATGTTAAAACAAAAGTGTTGTCTTAGTTGGTCTCATACAAGCTTTTAGGTATTACGTTGTGTGAATTACACAACGTAATTTAAAAGCTTTTAGGTATTACGTTGTGTAATTCACACAACAGTTTTTAGAAGGGTTGTCTTAAAAACCTTCATACAACGGAATAAAACAGTAGTCTGAAATAGTTATTTTATAATTTAAATGGGCACCACCTGATGAGGTGTCATCGCATGATAGGTTGTACACATATTACTCGGATTGCTAAAGTGTCACAATGACAGCCCTTGATTGAAATTAGATTAGATATTAGCCGTTAGATTGAAAAAAGCTGATATACTTACACAACGGTTTTATAATAAAAAAAAACATTGTCTTAGTTCATCTTTACACAATGGTGATTCAAGGGAACCATTGTAAAAGTATTACTGTATAAAATGAGATACCCGGTTACAAAGTTCAATTTTTAAATGATTTTTTCGATGATCCTACCGTACGGATGTTAAGATATATCAATTTTAGTCATATGAAAAAATTATTAAAAAATTCAAAATTCATCTTGCATGTAAGGATTAGAAAAATCTAGTAAAAGTATCACTTCCAACAATGAGACTCGTTCCTCATTTACAAGATTAATTTTTAAAATGATTTTTTCGACGATCCAACCGTACGGATGTTAAGATATATCAATTTTAGTCATATTGAAAAATTATTAAAAAAATTGAAATTCATCTTGCATGTTAGGATTAGAAAAATCTAGTAAAATTACCCCTCCTAACAACGAGACTCGTTCCTAATTTATAAGATTAATTTTTGGAATAATTTTTTCAACGTATCGTACGGATGTTAAGATATATCAATTTTAGTCATATGAAAAAATTATTAAAAAATTTCCATCTTGCATGTCAGGATTAGAAAAATCTAGTAAAAGTACCGCTGTGGACAACGAGACTCGTTCCTGATTTACAAGATTAATTTTTGAAATGATTTTTTCAAATATCCAACTGTACGGATGTTAAGGTATATCAATTTTAGTCATATGAAAAAATTATTAAAAAATTTGAAATCCATCTTGGATGTGAGAATTAGAAAAATCTGGTAAAAGTACCGCATCGGACAACGAAACTCGTCCTGATTTACAAGAATAATTTTTAAAATGATTTTTTCGACGATCCAACTATACGGATGTTAAGATATATCCATTTTATAAAAGTGAAAAAATTATTAACAAATTTGAAATTCATCTTGCATGTCAGGATTAGAAAAATCCAATAAAAGTACCACTCCCGACAACGAGACTCGTTCCCGATTTAGAAGATTAATTTTTAAAATTCTTTTTTCGATGTTCCAACCGTATGGATGTTAAGATATATCGATTTTAGTCATATGAAAAAGTTATTAACAAATTTGAAATTTATCTTGCATGTCAGGATTAGAAAAATCCAGTAAAAGTACCACTCCCGACAACAAGACTCGTTCCCGATTTACAAGATTAATTTTTAAAATGATTTTTTCGAAGATCCAACCATACGGATGTTAAGATATATCGATTTTAGAAATGTGAAAAATTATTAACAAATTTGAAATTCATCTTGCATGTCAGGATTAGAAAAATCCTGTAAAAGTATCACTTCCGACAACAAGACTCGTTCCCGATTTACAAGATTAATTTTTAAAATGATTTTTTCGATGATCCAACCATACAGATGTTAAGATATATCGATTTTATAAATGTGAAAAATTATTAACAAATTTGAAATTCATCTTGCATGTCAGGATTAGAAAAATCCAGTAAAAGTATCACTCCCGACAACGAGACTCGTTCCCGATTTACAAGATTAATTTTTAAAAATATTTTTTCGACGTTCCACTCGTACGGATGTTAAGATATATAAATTTTATTCATAAAAAAAATTATTAATAAATTTGAAATTCAACTTGCATGTCAGGATTAGAAAAATTTGTAACGACCGACAAAACACAAGTAATATTCTAATTTTATTTAGACCGCCTCAAAAATTTATAAATTTTAGCCCTCTAGAAAATTTTGCTTTTGTACCCGGATAAAAATAATAAATAGATAAATAAATAAATGAATAAATAATTAAATAAAATAAAATTTGAGGCTAGAATTAAATCTTAGAAAATTTTATCAGTCGTTTAAAATTTTATTGCATGTGCGGAGATCCCTAATTTTATTGATAATAATTATTAGTCATTAATTTTATAAATTTATTTTTTTTTAATAAAATTAGAGCAGCTAATTAAATTATTTAGAATACTATTTTATTTTATCCAGTAAAATTATTTTATTAGATTTAAACTCTAGTAATGATTTATTTGAGACTCAATAAAATTAGTACCATAATTGTTTTAAGATATTTTAATTTAACTCACTTAGGAAAATTTTTATCTTTATGTTTGGTTTTAGTTGGTAATAATATTTTCATCATAAAGAAAAGTCATAAATAAAATAAAATGTTTGGCTTATAAGTGAAGCTTGTTAGATATTTTGATTAGAAGTATCTAGAGGTGAGATTTTTTTTAAGAAGGGTCTAGATGAAGATACTTTTACAAGAAATTAATTAATTAAGGAGTCATTAAGAGTTACAAAGTTTACTCAAGAATACTCTACGTGTGTGAAGAGTGAAAGATCAATAGAGAGAATTTAGGTTACTCTTTTGCATTCAAGGTAACTACCGCACTTTTATCTCTCATAAATTTGTTAAGATTGGTGTCATTATCTTTTAATTTATTTTTAGAAAATAATTAGGGATTTGATCATTAATGCTGTTTATTTGCTATCAGTTAATTTTGGTAGTGAGTTGAAAGATACAACCTTTGAGTTTTAGTTATACATACATAAATTGATAAAATTATAAAATGGGCTTGGGCTTTTAAAAACAAACAGGGGGTTATGGGTGAAAGGGGGAAAGTAGTAAAATTAGGTTTAGTTGCCTTTTATTACACAGATGTGTTGGTTGTTTTGGTGAAGGTTTTAATTTGCAAAACCACCGCGGCTGTGGAGTCGCCGGCGGTGGTTTCCGTTATGCTGGCAGAAACAGAGGTTGCAGGAGGAGAAGGGAAGACCTGTGTTGCGTGTTTGGTTGTGTATATTGTTGCAGTGTGTGTGTGGGAGGAGTGAAGGTGGAACCACCACTGATGTGGTGGTGGCGATGGTGTAGACGGCGGCGTAACGCCGCTACTGGTGGCCGCGAGAGAGAAAGAGAGAGGAGAGATTGATTGAGAGTGGTTGAGAGGAGGGAGTTGTGTATGTGTTTGTGTGATGTTTGTGTGATGTTGGTACTCGGGAAGGGGGACGACGGCGGAGCCACCACCGGCGTGGTGGTGGTGTTCGGTAGTTGCAGAGAGTGAGAGAGGGAAGAAGAGAGAGAGCAGAGAGAAAGAGAGAGAGAGAGAGAACAAGAGAGAGAGAACGAGAGTGAGGGAGAGAGAGAGGAAGAGGGCGAGAGATTTTAGCCGGAAAATGGGTGGGTAATAATTTCTCATAAAATGATTGATGGGAGCTTGTAGATCGGGCCATGGGCAGCAGGATTATGCGAAGAAATTTATGTTTCGGGTTAGCCGGAAAATGGCCGGCGGCGGCGGCTCCGGTCGGCGGCAGCCATGGAAGGTGATGAGGTGGTGGGGGAGGAAAGGTTGAGGATGAGTTTGGGGAATATGGGGGTAAATCTGTAAATTGTAAAGTAAAATTAAAATGAATTGATAAATAATAAGTATTGTTAATTGGATAATAAATAATGGGTAATAAATGAAATAAAAGAATGGGATAAATTTAAGTGACATTAAAACAAAAAAAGGGGGGGAATAGTTGGATTAATGGGAAAAAAGAAATTAGATAAAAGTAACGTATTATTATTTTTGGTTAAACAAGAATTAGAGTATTAATTTATGGAATATAGTATAAGTGGTCATTAAAAATAATACAAGATACTTAGAGTGGATGCATTATTACCAAGTTATTTAATAGTAAAATAATTATGAAATAAAAATAGAAGAGTGTAAGAGTGATTATAAATAAAGTAAAGTTTTAGGGATATTATCGTTACCTTAGTATAATTTAATAAATTAAATGACTCAATTAATTCATTATTAAAAATAATGAATTAAGAATTTATTTGGCATTAAAATATTTAGAGTGAGTGTTTGAGCTCCTTTGTCGAATATTATTTAATTTTTTTCCTTATTTTATGAATTGATAGAAATTCTATTTTTCCTCGTGGAATAATGGAGCAATATTGAGCTCGCGTATTCTTTTAAATTATTATAATTATTCTTAGCATACGGGCGAGCAAGGCAAGTTTACTATCTCTCCACTCACCTTAAAAATATTTATTTTCGTTAATGTTTTGATTATATTTTTTCTCGGGTATTGTTTATTTCAAATTTATTTATTTATTCAAGAATGATTTATTTTCTGAATTTTAAAAATATTATCATTATTTTGGATTAGCTATTTGTATTTAAATTTCTTCAATCGATTACCCTATCTTTTAATAAACCTTAGTCGTGCTCATTGTTCGAGACGACTCCTTTTAATTTCTTTTAGTTAAGGTTTGATTTCTTAATTCGGGTCAACCACATTCGTTTCTTGTCGGTTACATCTATTGTCCATATGTATCCACTTTTATTGAAATCAAGGACCGATTCATCGTTCGAATCAGAAATTATTTGGAAATATGTTTAGTTTATTACTAGTAGTGATTGGTCATACTCACAATAATCCTGAACGTTATTTAGTCGTTTGGTTATTCTTCTGATTTGAAATAACCAAATAACTTCTCTTTGAACTTGACCCATCTCTTTGTTCGAGATGGTCACCTCCTTTGCTTTCCAGACGATGCCTTGTCTGTGTCGTCTAAAATTATTTTCTTGTTCTCTGGATTAATCCATTTTTCGGGTTAATGTAATTTATTTGGAAAGTGCTAGCTGTGTGCTAGACTTAGCAAATAAATTTTCTAGTGTCTAGCTTCACTATCAAGGAATTACTCGGGGATTCATATTCAAAACTGGTCAACATGGTCCAGAAACGTTGACCATGATTATATGGTCCGGAAACGTTGACCATATCCAATCTGGTCCGTGATGGTTAACCATGGTTAGTGACAATGTGTTATGTTCAAAGTGACATCTGCTCCGTGGTAGACAGGGTTGTGCGATAACCCATTTATGGTTAATTGCTAGCAAAATTTGAAATGTAAGGTAGGACTTGCCTGAAGGCACTGATCACGCTACACGCGAGTTCTGCAGGAGTCGATACTTGTGACATGGTAGTTGATCGAGCCATGGGGTATCGAAAGGTGGACGACCAGTTTGCTCTTGTGTCATGTTATTTAAAGATGTGTTTGAGTTGTTAACATTCTCATATTTGAGTTTTATTATTTAAGTCGTCAGTTACCGTTTATTCTTAAAAATTTCAAATGTATTCTGTTATTTCCTATTTTTGGGTGTTGGTTAAATAGTGAATTTGCTGAGCATATTAATGCTCACTCTTTCTATCATGACATTTCTTTTAGCAGTCAAATCAGAAAGTGATAAACACCCAAATCCGCGTGCGAAAGGCAAGGAAAAGATGCCAAGTTCAAGCATGGATCGTTAGATTGTCTGTGTGTCAGCTTCATGCTATGGAAGTCGCCTAGTAGTGGAATAAATTTTAGTTATGTAATAAAGTTCTAGTGTTTAATTCTTTGGTTCGCGGAGTATGTATGGTATTAGTAAGTGATCCTTGGAACTGTGGACGTGATAAGATAAATGTAATAAAAGTACTTTTTATGCTATTGTAATAATAAACAGGTATTTGATACATTGCATGATGTGGCGACCCAAATCCGTGAAAGAGCGGGTTTGGGGGCCCTACAAAATCCAGTAAAAATACCATTCCCAACAACGAGACTCGTTCTCGATTTACAAGATTAATTTTTAAAATGATTTTTTCGATGATCCAACCGTACGGATGTTACGATATATCGATTTTAGAAATGTGAAAAAATTATTAACAAATTTGAAATTCATCTTGCATGTCAGGATTAGAAAAATCCAGTAAAAGTGCCCCTCCCGACAACGAGACTTGTTCCCGATTTATAAGATTAATTTTTAAAATTCTTTTTTTGACGATCCAACCGTACGAATGTTAAGATATATCGATTTTAGTCATAAGAAAAAAATATTAACAAATTTGAAATTCATCTTGCATGTCAGGATTAGAAAAATCCAGTAAAAATATCATTCCCAACAACGAGACTCGTTCCCGGTTTACAAGATTAATTTTTAAAATGATTTTTTCGACGATCCAACCGTACGGATGTTATGATATATCTATTTTAGTCATGTGAAAAAATTATTAGAAAATTTTAAATTCTTTTTGTATGTCAGGATTAGAAAAATCTAGTAAAAGAACCAATCCCGACAACGAGACTCGTTCCCGATATACAAGATTATTTTTTAAAATAATTTTTTCAATGATCCAATTGTACGGATGTTAAGATATATCAATTTTAGTCTTATAAAAAAATTATTAACAAATTTGAAATTCATCTTGCATGTGAGGATTAAATAAATATGTTAAAAGTACCCCTCCCGAAAATGAGACTCGATCCTGATTTACAAGATTAATTTTAAAATAATTTTTTCAATAAAAAAAATAAGATAAAAATCTTTATATAATAATATTTATAAATTAAAAAATTTATTAACTATTTTAACATTTTCACCCAATTTTTTCATTCCCTCTCATCAAATTTTATTTCCCCTTCTTCCAAATTTCATTTGCCCCCTTTATCTCCCCCCCCCCTTTTTCCCAATCACACTACTTCTTTCCTTTAATTAATTTTCTTATGCTCCCAGCTCCCCCAATTTAGCTTTCCCTTTCTTATCCAATTTCCTTCATCTCCAATTTCCCTTTCCTCTCCTTCATTCCTCTGGCGCTCTTCCATCTACGATTTTTTACCTTGATTTTTTCAAAATCACATCGATTAAGTAATTTTCATCAATCGCCTCATTTGCTGATAGTAATCTAGATAGAGAAACAAGAAGTAAATATCAGTCTGGAATGGGGAAGAAGAAGAATATTATCAGGGTATGGGGCACACGCTTCGTATGATATGCAGAGATGAAGGGTTCTTTGGTCTATATAAAGGGATGGGAGCTACGCTGCATGTATGTCTTCTTGGTATGCTTGTTTTTTATCTTTGTTGGTCTGTCCTGTTACTACGTTTGATCTTAGACAAATTGTTGCTTTATTCAGGGAGTAGAACCTAGTATAGCAATAAGCTTTACGGTTTATGAGATACTGGGATCATACTGCCATACTAAAAGGTGAATTTTTCGGAGTGATTAAATCATGTATGACCTTTGTGACAAGTGATTTTGTTTCTATGCTTATGAATTTTATGTATTAGGCCAAACGATTCTACTGAAATGGTAAGCCTTGCTTGCAGTAGCCTCTCGGACATGGCCTCTTCAACAGGTATGTTAAAATGATAAACTGTTATAAGTCCTCTCTGTTCTTTGTTTTATTTTTTTTGAAAGTAAGTCGAATCTCCTTACCAATTCACTCTATTTATGTTCTTGATATTGTTCAGTATTGATATTTGCAGTTGGTAATTGTTTTTTTGTGATGCTGCTATGTTTTTGCACTTTACAGCAACATTTCCTCTGGATCTTGTTAGGAGAAGAATGCAACTGGAAGGAGCTACAGGGCGAGCCTTTATTTATAATCAGCAGGTGTTTGTTTTTTTATATTTTTTATTCTTTTGTGTTTTTTGTTTTATTCAAATGTTTGTTTTAGTTTTAGTTTTTGGGGGTGTTTATACTACTGAAATGTTTGTTACTTCGTACTTTTGAAATTTAAGGAATTTTAAGGAAATTTGTTAATTATGAATGCATAAGGTTTGTTACTTCAGGTTAGATTTGTTTACGTGGTGTCGAATTTAATAATCTTATTTTTGATAATCAAGTTGGGTTTTAATGGAATTAAGGGCCATGTCAGACATTGACACCCATGTAAAGCACTCCCTGGACATCTATTAAGCTGAATATTAAGTACTAATTAATAAATATAGTTACCCAAGTTTGAACTAAAGTTATAAAAGAGAATTTAGGACGATATTTTATATTTCGTTTTTACGTGCCTTTTTAACCTGCTCATATTTAATTAGTTAGAAACACAAATTAGTTCACTGCTGCATTATTAACAGGATTACGTTTTCAAGCACTTAGAATTCGAGTATAATTTGAAATTTGCTACAGTGGTGATTATGCAGTTTTGATATGAGTAGGCAGTTGATATAACTGTCAGGATATTGAAAGAAGGAGACATGGATGCAATAAAACTGGAGGGCGGATCACTTTCAAGAATTTCAGCTGCAAAAACTATTGTGAAGTGTTGTTATAGGTCACGTAGGGCTTACTCCTCAAGCTATTAGTGTTCTCGTGGGATTTAGGCCTTAAGGAAAAAATGTTGTTAGTGTTGTCAAGGTATCTCCAATGTGTATTTATATCTTCTTAATGTAAATTAATAAGTGTTTCTTTGAGAAGTACTTATCACTATGTTGAATTAAGGTTGTGGAGACGGCAATGGCATTACAGGAAGTTGGATGCTTCTCTGTTATTCTTCAGTATGTGCCTCTACCTGTGGCTGCAGCAGCAACATGGGCTCTTAAAATATTTACCACCGGAATTGGGGCTACAGTCATCTCTACTGTATTAAGGATTGTGAGTGAAAAAATCACAACTCTACTGGTACTCCTACAAAAACAGGAAGCAATAATGCTAAGTCAGGTAAAACTGATATCTCAATGCACTTAAATGCAACTCCACTACAGCTACTTTCTCAACTTGAATCTGCAGGTGTTGATCCTTTATGCTTGACAGAGAAGAGCGAGGTCGAGTTTATCCTAGAAAACGTCACCTCATTCAGAAACAAGGTGCAACAAGCCTGAAGACATGTCTCATCTATTAGAGAATGGAAGTAATAGTCAAGACTTAAAGTTTCCCCCTGCTAAGAGAGCTGTTAATGGTTGCAAGACAGGGTCAAACAATGAGGATGTAAGAGAAGCTCCAGTACTTATATAGAATCTTTGTATTGAAAATTTAATTTCAATTGTTAAATAACAATTGGATTATCATAATACTATTTTATTTTAAAATTGGTTTATTTTAAATAATGAGATTAATTTTGTAAATAATTGTGTGAAAGCCACTACAAAAATGGTGAACACCATTGTATGTCTCACTGCACAATTTTAAAAAAAAAACTGTTATCTTTTGATATTCTTTGCAGTGGTTTAAATCTTTTACATCATTGTCTTTTAAACATAAAACATTCATGACAACAATTTTTATTTGTTAAAAGAAGTTTATAAACCGTTGTTTAAGAAAATATTGAATAAGTTAACAACAATGGTTTTTTCTACAAAACCATTGTTGTTAAGTTAGGTAGACAATAGTTGAATAAAGAAACGGTTGTTTAAACAATTTCCTAACAATGTTTAATATAGAGTTCCCGTTGTGAAATCTTGATTATAACCAGTATTAAAAAATGTTGTTGAAACTCCCTTATTATAACTGTATTAACAACCGTTGTCCAATCTTCGATCACACGAGTGTTGGATAGACAACGAAAACTCTACCTGTCATATAACGGTAAAAAACAGTTGTATAATTGCAAATATGTTGTAGTGTACGTAGCCGATTATTAAAATACACATCGAAAGATTATCATTTTGTTCATTGGTCAAAAGTTATAAGATTTCACAACTATATTTTTGGGTCGGTTGGTCATAAATTGATTTTGACCCATTTGCGATCACAAGATACCGTGGAAATCAATTTTTGTTTTTTACCATTTTATTCGTTGAATTTCGTGAATGATGTCGCATTAACTTTGACAGTGCCACTTCTTAAATTTAAATTTTATATATCTTTAAATTTTACAAATTCTTTTAATATACTTACATAAATGAGAATATAGTAAATATCATTTATATCACATTTACATTTAAAACCCATTCACATAGTCAATAATTAGCTCCAAAAAATAGAAAAAAATGATAATTATTATTAAATAATGGAAATGGAAGGGTTCTAACTGAAAATTTATTCATAAATATGTAGGAGCTGGTAAACCGTATATATTGACTTTAAAATTGTCAAATAATATATTCAAACACTATATATGTTCAAATTTAGTAAAAGAATACATAATTATTATATATTAAAAATAAGTGTAACCTACCAATTTGCTTCACAACCACATATATTAATATCTTACTTGTAAGCTCCATGAAACTAATTATGGAATAACAACAATACTATATTTAAAGCATAGCTAATTGTTTCAAATGATAGAACTAAAATTTAAACAATGAAAATTAAATTTTCTCCACTAATTGATATCATGAATGATGTGTCATCTTATAATGCATTAATGAAAGAGTGCCATCTATTCAAAGGTATATTATCTATCATTCACTTGTTTTAGACATATTTATGGCTGTCATTTTCTAAGTACATAAATATTTTCCCTGGATTCTTAAGCCATATAAATAAGTTTAATATATAGTAAGTTAAGGTTGAACATACATCAAATATGTTAATATATTAATTGATTTTTAAAAACCTAACCCTATATTCTAGGAAAATAGCGGAATGACTATGAAGGCGGAACAAACGAGGTGGACCTTGTGAGGTGCTTTTGCCGACCACGGTCTCATTAGGGTTTAAAACAAAAAACAGCAGTTAGAGATAAGAAATTGGTGACATGGCCGTATTTTATTGGGAGGAACACATGCACTTTTCAATGTGTAACTTTCAATATACAATGTATCTGGTCATTCTATCTCTACATACAAGAGATAATGTGTATTAATATTATAGATCTCACTCCTGTCTATATAGTGATAGGGCTCATATATATTTCACATATAACCATCTCTAATGTTCTGAATATCATTAGCTGCAAAGATCAAGCTCTGCATCTTTCGAAGATCAATCAGAGAACTGAATCTCATTGTGATTATTTAAAAGGTATATTTCTTCTATTAAATTCGTCAATACATATTTATGTTTGTATATATTAATATACACCTGTGGACGTCTGATTATGAGGAGATCACTTTTAAATGGGAGAATTGGAGATCAAATGTAGGTGTTTAGCAAACTGAATATGTTAAACAAAATTTCTGCAATGATCTCCTAGGATATACATGTTTATTTTTAATTGTATTTTGTTGATTTCCCATTGTTCAATTGATTTGCTCTATTTTCATGTTTAATTTATGTTGAACCGCATATATTCTCGTCAATAGTTTTCTTAGCAAATTAATCGGTTGATTAATTTCAGTTCGGAAATTGGATTACTGAATTTTGAAAGTGATGAGGCAAAGTTTTGCTTCCATGTTTATTTTTCTAAAAATATAGATATTAAGAAATGTAGGATATTATTAAATCTTTTTTCGTATCTTTTTTTTAAGAATACGATATTGCGGATTTGATACCGATATTTTCATTATAATGTATTTACTTTTATGGAGACGACTGTATAAAGATTATTGTAAATTTTTGTTAAAACGCGCATGAAATATATGATATCTGAAATGGATAAAAATATGATACCATTTATAATTTTTTTATTATCAAATTTTAGAAATTGAAATTTATATATAAATTCTTAACATATGAGTCTTTTTTGATAGTTAAACCCACTAACACACCGAGACAAGTTCAAGCTGTCCACATAGTAACATACATGTTCCTTTACGGTGATCAAACATATCTCTACACTACAAGAAACACAGTGATTTTCGACCGTCATGAATCCGATCGACTAAAGTCAAAGGTTTAATTTATGTTAAGTTTGCAAGTACAATGTTGACGAGGGATCTTATAATTTAATTTATATAAAGTGTTGTTAGATAAGTTGGGTTTGCAATGAGCATTATATTGTTGGTACAATTCATTTTTGTGCTATAGTAGATTTCCTTTTTCCTTTCTCTACATACAAATTTTGTGTTTTCTAAAAAGAAAATCCGTACCTTTTGTGATATTTTAAAGAAAAATATCCATTTAAACATCCTCTGCCTAATTCTTTATTTTATTTCGGAAATGCACATGAACTATAAAACGTATATTGTTGCATAAATTGCTGATTTTAAACATCGAATCTTATATTCTTAACATACTTTTTTACTTCTTCTGATGGTGGACTCTTGTTATAAATATTCACTTTTTCCTACATACATACCATTCGCGATTCCAATAACATTTTATTCTGTCTCAATTGGTGCTATGGTTTTAGTTTAGAATGAAGAAGAAGTGTGGTTATACTTCCATGGAAGGTGCGCCAAAGCCTGTGAACGAACATGCCGATGTAATATATTCATCGTCCACAGACTCAATGAATTCAGATATGCTACGAAAAGAGGAGAATTTAAATTGTCATCCTTTTTCGATGCGGTATCCCTCTTTCCCCTTGCTTATATGCATCTCACTTTCTAGCATATATCTATGTGGATATAAATTTGGACTTAGATTTCCTCGACATATATATAATGCATACTATGAGACATCTTGAAAGTTTTGTGTTTTATAATATTTTTGTTGTTGAATAATATTTGAATCAATAATCAAGGAGTTGTCGTAATACCCCAGGATTTAGACAGATCTTGATTTCATAATATGATATCCCGGGTGGTCGAGCCCTCCCATCCTCTTCTTTAAAATTTGTTATGTGCTCGATTTGTGCACTCTACGGGTGCGAGAACAATTAAATATAACACTTTAACAAATTCAACCCTTTTCAAATATCTTGAGATTTTTAAAGAGTTGTTTAATTATTTAATATTTAATTATTTTGATGCGTAAATAAATTATTTTATGTGTGTGGTAAGGGGGTATGTGGCTGATGTGAGAAATGAAAACCCGATGGCTTGCATCCCGGTCAATGGTATACATGAAAGTACACGGGAGCAACAACGAGGATCACTAGATGTTTCTCGTCATAGGTGGTGGAGATGTAAAGCTTGTGTCCGTGAGATTTCCCCTTCTAGTGTTGAAGCTGCTGATAAAAGATCGAACGAACTAGAAGACAATATAAAGTCATTGTCTGTAGACTCGGGAAATTCGGATGTGAACTGTCAACGTTTCTCGATGCAGTATTCATTTTCTATTTCTTAAATTTTCTTAGGGGATTAAAAAATATGATTTTCGTCAAACTCGTTCGAATTCGTCCTTGTATGAGTTCGATAAGTTCATACAATATCTCTTATTGAAAAGGAGTTTGGACAACATAATGTGTTCGATAATTTTAATGAACATAATCAATATTTCAAGATGTTCGACTTGAGGTCGGTTTGTATTCAGCTCGAGTTCGACTCATTCGTTAAACTCGAGTTCGATTCGACAAAAATAGTTGTATATAAATTATATATTATTCATAATTTATATTTAATTAAATTTATAATTATTTAAAATAAATATTATTTTTTACAAAAAAATTAAATTAAATTATAGGTAAAAGTTACTTTTAAAAAGAATATATAATATTCATGAACAGTTCGTGTTCGGCTAATCTCTATATATTGGTGAACAATTTGTGTTCATTTCGAAAATTACCGAACTCGAGTTCAGACAAGAATATTAGTTCGGTAAAGTTACACATCATTGTTTGATATCTTAAAACTTTGTTTGATTTCGTTAAAATTTCATCTGAGTTCAATTCGTTTCTATTTTGCATTTTTAGCATATTTTATATGCATAAAAATATTGGACATCATATCATGCATAATATGGCCTTGAAACAATTATTTGGTCACGAAGTTTTGGATGTTAAAATTAATTATTTCACTAATTATGACTGTCTCCGACACCTTATTACCATTCAAGGAGGTCTTAATTATTCAAAGTGGTATCTCTCTTGTTTGATCCCTCCTACCATCTATTGTTTACATTAACTTGAGATTCCTCCAACCTGACACTGTTTAACTAAACTTTTATTTTGTTTATACATTCTACGAGTGAGAGTGAGTACTGTTAAATATCATTTTTGAATTTATAAGTTAAGTCCTTTCTTAAATGTTTCGAGAGGGTTGGTTCTCAATAGAATATGATAATTGTTTTGACAATTTATAATTTAAGGCCTTTCCCAATGATTGTGACCAGTGGGTATGTGGCTGAAACGAGGAATATGAACCCGAAGGTGTGCATCCCCTTCGATGGAATCACTGAAAATAGATGGGAGTAGTTAGGAGGATCACTTGATGTTCCTCAATATAGGTGGTGGCGCTGCAGATCATGTGTACGTGAACTTGTCACTTCAAGCACTACTGCTCAAAATTTTTCAATTAAGCTCAGAGTTGATGGAGGTAGATAGACTTCTATCATGTTTACTTTTTTTTTGTTACTTTAACATAAGCACACACACACACACCTTGTTTTTGACAAAATTCAAACTCTCCATAAGGCTAAACAGAGAGGTGTTGGGTTACACTATCATGTTTCTGTATATTTTGTTTTTTCCTCCCAATATACTCTGCAACAAAACTCTACATCGAAATCTTCAATTGTTGTTTTTCAATTATTGTTATTCGATCTGTAATAAAAGTTAATTATGGATAGGTTCCCAGAAAAAGAACAATACTAAACCTCCTGCAAATTGTATCCTCTCATTGAGTCAGGCAACGGTTTTTTAAATATAGTGTTGTTGTAGATCTTTAACACAACGATTACAAACCGTTGTTACTATGTTAACGTATAGGGTTAGAAGAAAACAGTTTTAACATTACATTGTGTAATTCAGATAACGTTTTTTTAGAAAGCTTGTCCTCTAAACCATCAAACAACGGAATGAAAACAGTTGTCTGAGGAATTTCAATGGGTACCACGTATTGAGGTGGCATCACGTGATAGGTGGTAAATCATTCACAAGGATTGCTGAGGTGGCGAAATGAGAGCCCTTCATTGAAATGAGATTTGATATCGGCCGTTAGATCGAAAAATAGCTGATATTCCTATACAACGGTTTTATGTTAAAACAAAAGTGTTGTCTTAGTTGGTCTCATACAAGCTTTTAGGTATTACGTTGTGTAATTCACACAACAGTTTTTAGAAGGGTTGTCTTAAAAACCTTCATACAACGGAATAAAACAGTTGTCTGAAATAAATATTTTATAATTTAAACGGGCACCACCTGATGAGGTGGCAGCGCATGATAGGTTGTAAACATATTACTCAGATTGCTTAAGTGTCACAATGACAACCCTTGATTGAAATGAGATTAGATATTAGCCGTTAGATTGAAAAAAGCTGATATACTTACACAACGGTTTTAAAATAAAAAAAGTGTTGTCTTAGTTTATCTTTACACAATGGTGTTTCAAGAAAACCATTGTAAAAGTATTACTGTATAAAATGAGATTCCCGGTTACAAAGTTCAATTTTTAAATGATTTTTTCGACGATCCAACCATACGGATGTTAAGATATATCAATTTTAGTCATATGAAAAAATTATTAAAAAATTTAAATTTATCTTGCATGTCAGGATTAGAAAAATCTAGTAAAAGTATCACTTCCAACAACGAGACTCGTTCCTGATTTACAAGATTAATTTTTAAAATGATTTTTTCGACGATCCAACCATACGGATGTTAAGATATATCAATTTTAGTCATAATAAAAAATTATTAAAAAAATTGAAATTCATCTTGCATGTTAGGATTAGAAAAATCTAGTAAAATTACCCCTCCTGACAACAAGATTCGTTCCTAATTTATAAGATTAATTTTTGAAATAATTTTTTCAACGAACCTACCATACGGATGTTAAGATATATCAATTTTAGTCATATGAAAAAATTATTAAAAAATTTCCATCTTGCATGTCAGGATTAGAAAAATCTAGTAAAAGTACCGCTCCGGACAACGAGACTCGTTCCTGATTTACAAGATTAATTTTTGAAATGATTTTTTCGATGATCCAATTGTACGGATGTTAATGTATATCAATTTTAGTCATATGAAAAAATTATTAAAAAATTTGAAATCCATCTTGGATGTGAGGATTAGAAAAATCTAGTAAAAGTACCGCATCGGACAACGAAACTCGTTCCTGATTTACAAGATTAATTTTTAAAATGATTTTTTTGACGATCCAACTATACGGATGTTAAGATATATCCTTTTTAGAAATGTGAAAAAATTATTAACAAATTTGAAATTCATCTTGCACGTCAGGATTAGAAAAATCCAATAAAAGTACCGCTCCCGACAACGAGACTCGTTCCCGATTTACAAGATTAATTTTTAAAATTATTTTTTCGACGTTCCCACCGTACGGATGTTCGATTTTAGTCATAAGAAAAAATTATTAACAAATTTGAAATTCATCTTGCATGTTAGGATTAGAAAAATCCAGTAAAAGTACGTTCTCGATTTACAAGATTAATTTTTAAAATATTTTTTTCGACGATCCAACCATACGGATGTTAAGATATATCGATTTTAGAAATGTGAAAAAATTATTAAAAATTTGAAATTCATTTTGCATGTCAGGATTAGAAAAATCCAGTAAAAGTACCGCTCCCGAAAACGAGACTCGTTCCCGATTTACAAGATTAATTTTTAAAATTCTTTTTTCGACGATCCAACCATACGGATGTTAAGATATATCGATTTTAGTCAGAAGAAAAAATTATTAGTAAATTTGAAATTCATCTTGCATGTCAGGATTAGAAAAATCCAGTAAAAGTATCATTACCGACAACGAGACTCGTTCCCGATTTACAAGATTAATTTTTAAAATGATTTTTTCGACGATCCAACCGTATAGATGTTATGATATATCTATTTTAGTCATGTGAAAAAATTATTAACAAATTTGAAATTCATTTTGTATGTCAGGATTAGAAAAATCTAGTAAAAGAACCACCACTACAAGAAATTTGCAATCAGACAACACTTGACAGACAATGGTTAAAAAAAACCGTCGTCCTAAAAAATCATATAACGGTGAATTGAATTTGCAAAAAACATAGTTGTGTGAGCTCCAGAACAGACAACGGATATCCATCTTTTTTAAACTGTTGCACAAGTTGTATCCTCTCATCGAGTCAGGCAACGGTTTTTTAAATATACTGTTGTTGTAGATCTTTAACACAACGATTACAAATCGTTGTTACTATGTTAACGTATAGGGTTAGAAGACAACGGTTTTAACATTACATTGTGTAATTCAAACAACAGATTTTTAGAAAGGTTATCTTCTAAACCATCAAACAACGGAATGAAAACAGTTGTCTGAGGAATTTCAATGGGTACCACGTATTGAGGTGGCAGCACGTGATATGTGCTAAATCATTCACAAGGATTGCTGAGGTGGTGAAATGAGAGCCCTTCATTGAAATGAGATTTGATATCGGCCGTTAGATCGAAAAATAGCTGATATTCTTATACAACGGTTTTATGTTAAAACAAAAGTGTTGTCTTAGTTGGTCTCATACAAGCTTTTAGGTATTACGTTGTGTGAATTACACAACGTAATTTAAAAGCTTTTAGGTATTACGTTGTGTAATTCACACAACAGTTTTTAGAAGGGTTGTCTTAAAAACCTTCATACAACAGAATAAAACAGTAGTCTGAAATAGTTATTTTATAATTTAAATGGGCACCACCTGATGAGGTGTCATCGCATGATAGGTTGTACACATATTACTCGGATTGCTAAAGTGTCACAATGACAGCCCTTGATTGAAATGAGATTAGATATTAGCCGTTAGATTGAAAAAAGCTGATATACTTACACAACGGTTTTATAATAAAAAAAAACATTGTCTTAGTTCATCTTTACACAATGGTGATTCAAGGGAACCATTGTAAAAGTATTACTGTATAAAATGAGATACCCGGTTACAAAGTTCAATTTTTAAATGATTTTTTTCGACGATCCTACCATACGGATGTTAAGATATATCAATTTTAGTCATATGAAAAAATTATTAAAAAATTCAAAATTCATCTTGCATGTCAGGATTAGAAAAATCTAGTAAAAGTATCACTTCCAACAACGAGACTCGTTCCTCATTTACAAGATTAATTTTTAAAATAATTTTTTCGACGATCCAACCGTACAGATGTTAAGATATATCAATTTTAGTCATATTGAAAAATTATTAAAAAAATTGAAATTCATCTTGCATGTTAGGATTAGAAAAATCTAGTAAAATTACCCCTCCTAACAACGAGACTCGTTCCTAATTTATAAGATTAATTTTTGGAATAATTTTTTCAACGTATCGTACGGATGTTCAGATATATCAATTTTAGTCATATGAAAAAATTATTAAAAAATTTCCATCTTGCATGTCAGGATTAGAAAAATCTAGTAAAAGTACCGCTGTGGACAACGAGACTCGTTCCTGATTTACAAGATTAATTTTTGAAATGATTTTTTCAATGATCCAACAGTACGGATGTTAAGGTATATCAATTTTAGTCATATGAAAAAAATATTAAAAAATTTGAAATCCATCTTGGATGTGAGGATTAGAAAAATCTAGTAAAAGTACCGCATCGGACAACGAAACTCGTTCCTGATTTACAAGAATAATTTTTAAAATGATTTTTTCGACGATCCAACTATACGGATGTTAAGATATATCCATTTTATAAATGTGAAAAAATTATTAACAAATTTGAAATTCATCTTGCATGTCAGGATTAGAAAAATCCAATAAAAGTACCACTCCCGACAACGAGACTCGTTCCCGATTTAGAAGATTAATTTTTAAAATTCTTTTTTCGATGTTCCAACCGTATGGATGTTAAGATATATCGATTTTAGTCATATGAAAAAGTTATTAACAAATTTGAAATTTATCTTGCATGTCAGGATTAGAAAAATCCAGTAAAAGTACCACTCCCGACAACAAGACTCGTTCCCGATTTACAAGATTAATTTTTAAAATGATTTTTTCGAAGATCCAACCATACGGATGTTAAGATATATCGATTTTAGAAATGTGAAAAATTATTAACAAATTTGAAATTCATCTTGCATGTCAGGATTAGAAAAATCCAGTAAAAATATCACTCCCAACAACAAGACTCGTTCCCGATTTACAAGATTAATTTTTAAAATGATTTTTTCGATGATCCAATCATACAGATGTTAAGATATATCGATTTTATAAATTTGAAAAATTATTAACAAATTTGAAATTCATCTTGCATGTCAGGATTAGAAAAATTCAGTAAAAGTATCACTCCCGACAACGAGACTCGTTCCCGATTTACAAGATTAATTTTTAAAAATATTTTTTCGACGTTCCACTCGTACGGATGTTAAGATATATAAATTTTATTCATAAGAAAAAATTATTAATAAATTTGAAATTCAACTTGCATGTCAGGATTAGAAAAATCTGTAACGACCGACAAAACACAAGTAATATTCTAATTTTTATTTAGACCGCCTCAAAAATTTATAAATTTTAGCCCTCTAGAAAATTTTGCTTTTGTACCCGGATAAAAATAATAAATAGATAAATAAATAAATGAATAAGTAATTAAATAAAATAAAATTTGAGGCTAGAATTAAATCTTAGAAAATTTTATCAGTCGTTTAAAATTTTATTGCATGTGCGGAGATCCCTAATTTTATTGATAATAATTATTAGTCATTAATTTTATAAATTTATTTTTTTAATAAAATTAGAGCAGCTAATTAAATTATTTAGAATACTATTTTATTTTATCCAGTAAAATTATTTTATTAAATTTAAACTCTAGTAATGATTTATTTGAGACTCAATAAAATTAGTACCATAATTGTTTTAAGATATTTTAATTTAACTCACTTAGGAAAATTTTTATCTTTATATTTGTTTTTAGTTGGTAATAATATTTTCATCATAAAGAAAAGTCATAAATAAAATAAAATGTTTGGCTTATAAGTGAAGCTTGTTAGATATTTTGATTAGAAGTATCTAGATGTGAGATTTTTTTTAAGAAGGGTCTAGATGAAGATACTTTTACAAGAAATTAATTAAGTAAGGGGTCATGAAGAGTTACAAAGTTTACTCAAGAATACTCTACGTGTGTGAAGAGTGAAAGATCAACAGAGAGAATTTAGGTTACTCTTTTGCATTCAAGGTAACTACCGCACTTTTATCTCTCATAAATTTGTTAAGATTGGTGTCATTATCTTTTAATTTATTTTTAGAAAATAATTAGGGATTTGATCATTAATGCTGTTTATTTGCTATCAGTTAATTTTGGTAGTGAGTTGAAAGATACAACCTTTGAGTTTTAGTTATACATACATAAATTGATAAAATTATAAAATGGGCTTGGGCTTTTAAAAACAAACAGGGGGTTATGGGTGAAAGGGGGAAAGTAGTAAAATTAGGTTTAGTTGCCTTTTATTACACAGATGTGTTGGTTGTTTTGGTGAAGGTTTTAATTTGCAAAACCACCGAGGCTGTGGAGTCGCCGGCGGTGGTTTCTGTTATGGTGGCAGAAACAGAGGAGAAGGGAAGACCTGTGTTGCGTGTTTGGTTGTGTATATTGTTGCAGTGTGTGTGTGGGAGGAGTGAAGGCGGAACCACCACTGATGTGCTGGTGGCGATGGTGCAGACGGCGGCGTAACGCCGCTACTGGTGGCCGCGAGAGAGAAAGAGAGAGGAGAGATTGATTGAGAGTGGTTGAGAGGAGGGAGTTGTGTATGTGTTTGTGTGATATTTGTGTGATGTTGGTACACGGGAAGGGGGACGACGGCGGAGCCACCACCGGTGTGGTGGTGGTGTTCGGTAGTTGCAGAGAGTGAGAGAGGGAAGAAGAGAGAGAGCAGAGAGAAAGAGAGAGAGAGAGAGAGAGAGAGAGAACAAGAGAGAGAGAACGAGAGTGAGGGAGAGAGAGAGGAAGAGGGAGAGAGATTTTAGCCGGAAAATGGGTGGGTAATAATTTCTCGTAAAATGATTGATGGGAGCTTGTAGATCGGGTCATGGGCAGCAGGATTATGCGAAGAAATTTATGTTTCGGGTTAGCCGGAAAACGGCCGGCGGCGGCGGCTCCGGTCGGCGGCAGCCATGGAAGGTGATGAGGTGGTGGGGGAGGAAAGGTTGAGGATGAGTTTGGGGAATATGGGGGTAAATCTGTAAATTGGTAAAGTAAAATTAAAATGAATTGATAAATAATAAGTATTGTTAATTGGATAATAAATAATGGGTAATAAATGAAATAAAAGAATGGGATAAATTTAAGTGACATTAAAACAAAAAAAGGGGGGGGGAATAGTTGGATTAATGGGAAAAAAGAAATTAGATAAAAGTAACGTATTATTATTTTTGGTTAAACAAGAATTAGAGTATTAATTTATGGAATATAGTATAAGTGGTCATTAAAAATAATACAAGATACTTTGAGTGGATGCATTATTACCAAGTTATTTAATAGTAAAATAATTATGAAATAAAAATAGAAGAGTGTAAGAGTGATTATAAATAAAGTCAAGTTTTAGGGATATTATCGTTACCTTAGTATAATTTAATAAATAAAATGACTCGATTAATTCATTATTAAAAATAATGAATTAAGAATTTATTTGGCATTAAAATATTTAGAGTGAGTGTTTGAGCTCCTTTGTCGAATATTATTTAATTTTTTTCCTTATTTTATGAATTGATAGAAATTCTATTTTTCCTCGTGAAATAATGGAGCAATATTGAGCTCGCGTATTGTTTTAAATTATTATAATTATTCTTAGCATACGGGCGAGCAAGGCAAGTTTACTATCTCTCCACTCACCTTAAAAATATTTATTTTCGTTAATGTTTTGATTATATTTTTTCTCGGGTATTGTTTATTTTAAATTTATTTATTTATTCAAGAATGATTTATTTTCTGAATTTTAAAAATATTATCATTATTTTGGATTAGCTATTTGTATTTAAATTTCTTCAATCGATTACCCTATCTTTTAACAAACCTTAGTCGTGCTCATTGTTCGAGACGACTCCTTTTAATTTCTTTTAGTTAAGGTTTGATTTCTTAATTCGGGTCAACCACATTCGTTTCTTGTCGGTTACATCTATTGTCCAGATGTATCCACTTTTATTGAAATCAAGGACCGATTCATCGTTCGAATCAGAAATTATTTGGAAATATGTTTAGTTTATTACTAGTAGTGATTGGTCATACTCACAATAATCCTGAACGTTATTTAGTCGTTTGGTTATTCTTCTGATTTGAAATAACCAAATAACTTTTCTTTGAACTTGACCCATCTCTTTGTTCGAGATGGTCACCTCCTTTGCTTTCGAGACGATGCCTTGTCTGTGTCGTCTAAAATTATTTTCTTGTTCTCTGGATTAATCCATTTTTCGGGTTAATGTAATTTATTTGGAAAGTGCTAGCTGTGTGCTAGACTTAGCAAATAAATTTTCTAGTGTCTAGCTTCGTTATCAAGGAATTACTCGGGGATTCATATTCAAAACTGGTCAACATGGTCCAGAAATGTTGACCATGATTATATGGTCCGGAAACGTTTACCATATCCAATCTGGTCCGTTATGGTTAACCATGGTTAGTGACAATGTGTTATGTTCAAAGTGACATCTGCTCCGTGGTAGACAGGGTTGTGCGATAACCCATTTATGGTTAATTGCTAGCAAAATTTGAAATGTAAGGTAGGACTTGCCTGAAGGCACTGATCACGCTACACGCGAGTTCTGCAGGAGTCGATACTTGTGACATGGTAGTTGATCGAGCCATGGGGTATCGAAAGGTGGATGACCAGTTTGCTCTTGTGTCATGTTATTTAAAGATGTGTTTGAGTTGTTAACATTCTCATATTTGAGTTTTATTATTTAAGTCGTCAGTTACCGTTTAATCTTAAAAATTTCAAATGTATTCTGTTATTTCCTATTTTTGGGTGTTGGTTAAATAGTGAATTTGTTGAGCATATTAATGCTCACTCTTTCTATCATGACATTTCTTTTAGCAGTCAAATCAGAAAGTGATAAACACCCAAATCCCCGTGCGAAAGGCAAGGAAAAGATGCCAAGTTCAAGCATGGATCGTTAGATTGTCTGTGTGTCAGCTTCATGCTATGGAAGTCGCCTAGTAGTGGAATAAATTTTAGTTATGTAATAAAGTTCTAGTGTTTAATACTTTGGTTCGCGGAGTATGTATGGTATTAGTAAGTGATCCTTGGATCTGTGGACGTGATAAGATAAATGTAATAAAAGTACTTTTTATGCTATTGTAATAATAAACAGGTATTTGATACATTGCATGATGTGGCGACCCAAATCCATGAAAGACCGGGTTTGGGGGCGCTACAAAATCCAGTAAAAATACCATTCCCAACAACGAGACTCGTTCTCGATTTACAAGATTAATTTTTAAAATGATTTTTTCGATGATCCAACCGTACGGATGTTACGATATATCGATTTTAGAAATGTGAAAAAATTATTAACAAATTTGAAATTCATCTTGCATGTCAGGATTAGAAAAATCCAGTAAAAGTGCCCCTCCCGACAACGAGACTTGTTCCCGATTTATAAGATTAATTTTTAAAATTCTTTTTTCGACGATCCAACCGTACGAATGTTAAGATATATCGATTTTAGTCATAAGAAAAAAATATTAACAAATTTGAAATTCATCTTGCATGTCAGGATTAGAAAAATCCAGTAAAAATATCATTCCCAACAACGAGACTCGTTCCCGGTTTACAAGATTAATTTTTAAAATGATTTTTTCATCGATCCAACCGTACGGATGTTATGATATATCTATTTTAGTCATATGAAAAAATTATTAGAAAATTTTAAATTCTTTTTGTATGTCAGGATTAGAAAAATCTAGTAAAAGAACCAATCCCGACAACGAGACTCATTCCCGATTTACAAGATTAATTTTTAAAATAATTTTTTTGATGATCCAACCATACGGTTGTTAATATATATCAATTTTAGTCATAATAAAAAATTATTAAAAAATTTGAAATTCATCTTGCATGTCAGGATTAGAAAAATCCAGTAAAAGTACCCTCCCGACAACGAGACTCGTTCACTATTTACAAGATTAATTTTTAAAATGATTTTTTCGAAGATCCAATTGTACGGATGTTAAGATATATCAATTTTAGTCTTATAAAAAAATTATTAACAAATTTGAAATTCATCTTGCATGTGAGGATTAAATAAATATGTTAAAAGTACCCCTCCCGAAAATGAGACTCGATCCTGATTTACAAGATTAATTTTAAAATAATTTTTTCAATAAAAAAATAAGATAAAAATCTTTATATAATAATATTTATAAATTAAAAAATTTATTAACTATTTTAACATTTTCACCCAATTTTTTCATTCCCTCTCATCAAATTTCATTTCCCCTTCTTCCAAATTTCATTTGCCCCCTTTATCTCCCCCCCCCCCTTTTTCCCAATCACACTACTTCTTTCCTTTAATTAATTTTCTTATGCTCCCAGCTCCCCCAATTTACCTTTCCCTTTCTTATCCAATTTCCTTCATCTCCAATTTCCCTTTCCTCTCCTTCATTCCTCTGCCGCTCTTCCATCTACGATTTCTTACCTTGATTTTTTCAAAATTACATCGATTAAGTAATTTTCATCCATCGCCTCATTTGCTGATAGTAATCTAGATAGAGAAACAAGAAGTAAATATCAGTCTGGAATGGGGAAGAAGAAGAATATTATCAGGGTATGGGGCACACGCTTCGTATGATATGCAGAGATGAAGGGTTCTTTGGTCTATATAAAGGGATGGGAGCTACGCTGCATGTATGTCTTCTTGGTATGCTTGTCTTTTATCTTTGTTGGTCTGTCCTGTTACTACGTTTGATCTTAGACAAATTGTTGCTTTATTCAGGGAGTAGGACCTAGTATAGCAATAAGCTTTACGGTTTATGAGATACTGGGATCATACTCCCGCCATACTAAAAGGTGAATTTTTCGGAGTGATTAAATCATGTATGACCTTTGTGACAAGTGATTTTGTTTCTATGCTTATGAATTTTATGTATTAGGCCAAACGATTCTACTGAAATGGTAAGCCTTGCTTGCAGTAGCCTCTCGGGCATGGCCTCTTCAACAGGTATGTTAAAATGATAAACTGTTATAAGTCCTCTCTGTTCTTTGTTTTATTTTTTTTGAAAGTAAGTCGAATCTCCTTACCAATTCACTCTATTTATGTTCTTGATATTGTTCAGTATTGATCTTTGCAGTTGGTAATTGTTTTTTTGTGATGCTGCTATGTTTTTGCACTTTACAGCAACATTTCCTCTGGATCTTGTTAGGAGAAGAATGCAACTGGAAGGAGCTACAGGGCGAGCCTGTATTTATAATCAGCAGGTGTTTGTTTTTTTATATTTGTTATTCTTTTGTGTTTTTTGTTTTATTCAAATGTTTGTTTTAGTTTTAGTTTATGGGGGTGTTTATACTACTGAAATGTTTGTTACTTCGTACTTTTGAAATTTAAGGAATTTTAAGGAAATTTGTTAATTATGAATGCATAAGGTTTGTTACTTCAGGTTAGATTTGTTTACGTGGTGTCGAATTTAATAATCTTATTTTTGATAATCAAGTTGGGTTTTAATGGAATTAAGGGCCATGTCAGACATTGACACCCATGTAAAGCACTCCCTGGACATCTATTAAGCTGAATATTAAGTACTAATTAATAAATATAGTTACCCAAGTTTGAACTAAAGTTATAAAAGAGAATTTAGGACGATATTTTGTATTTCATTTTTACGTGCCTTTTTAACCTGCTCATATTTAATTAGTTAGAAACACAAATTAGTTCACTGCTGCATTATTAGCAGGATTACGTTTTCAAGCACTTAAAATTCGAGTATAATTTGAAATTTGCTACAGTGGTGATTTTACAGTTTTGATATGAGTAGGCAGTTGATATAACTGTCAGGAGATTGAAAGAAGGAGACATGGATGCAATAAAACTGGAGGGCGGATCACTTTCAAGAATTTCAGCTGCAAAAACTATTGTAAAGTGCTGTTATAGGTCACGTAGGGCTTACTCCTCAAGCTATTAGTGTTCTCGTGGGATTTAGGCCTTAAGGAAAAAATGTTGTTAGTGTTGTCAAGGTATCTCCAATGTGTATTTATATCTTCTTAATGTAAATTAATAAGTGTTTCTTTGAGAAGTACTTATCACTATGTTGAATTAAGGTTGTGGAGACGATAATGGCATTACAGGAAGTTGGATGCTTCTCTGTTATTCTTCAGTATGTGCCTCTACCTGTGGCTGCAGCAGCAACATGGGCTCTTAAAATATTTACCACCGGAATTGGGGCTACAGTCATCTCTACTGTATTAAGGATTGTGAGTGAAAAAATCACAACTCTACTGGTACTCCTACAAAAACAGGAAGCAATAATGCCAAGTCAGGTAAAACTGATATCTCAATGCACTTAAATGCAACTCCACTACAGCTCCTTTCTCAACTTGAATCTGCAGGTGTTGATCCTTTGTGCTTGACAGAGAAGAGCGAGGTCGAGTTTATCACAGAAAACGTCACCTCATTCAGAAACAAGGTGCAACAAGCCTGAAGACATGTCTCATCTATTAGAGAATGGAAGTAATAGTCAAGACTTAAAGTTTCCCCCTGCTAAGAGAGCTGTTAATGGCTGCAAGACAGGGTCAAACAATGAGGATGTAAGAGAAGCTCCAATACTTATAGAGAATCTTTGTATTGCAAATTTAATTTCAATTGTTAAATAACAATTGGATTATCATAATACTATTTTATTTTAAAATTGGTTTATTTTAAATAATGAGATTAATTTTGTAAACAATTGTGTGAAAGCCACTACAAAAATGGTGAACACCGTTGTATGTCTCACTGCACAATTTTAAAAAAAAATTGTTATCTTTTGATATTCTTTGCAGTGGTTTAAATCTTTTACATCATTGTCTTTTAAACATAAAACATTCATGATAACAATTTTTATTTGTTAAAAGAAGTTTATAAACCGTTGTTTATGAAAATATTGAATAAGTTAACAACAATGGTTTTTCTACAAAACCATTGTTGTTAAGTTAGGTAGACAATAGTTGAATAAAGAAACGGTTGTTTAAACAATTTCCTAACAATGGTTAATATAGAGTTCCCGTTGTGAAATCTTGATTATAACCAGTATTAAAAAATGTTGTTGAAACTCCCTTATTATAACTGTATTAACAACCGTTGTCCAATCTTCGATCACACGAGTGTTGGATAGACAACGAAAACTCTACCTGTCAGATAACGGTAAAAAACAGTTGTATGATTGCAAATATGTTGTAGTGTACGTAGCCGATTATTAAAATACACATCGAAAGATTATCATTGTGTTCATTGGTCAAAAGTTATAAGATTTCACAACTATATTTTTGGGTCGGTTGGTCATAAATTGATTTTGACCCATTTGCGATCACAAGATACCGTGGAAATCAATTTTTGTTTTTTACCATTTTATTCGTTGAATTTCGTGAATGATGTCGCATTAACTTTGACAGTGCCACTTCTTAAATTTAAATTTTATATATCTTTAAATTTTACAAATTCTTTTAATATACTTACATAAATGAGAATATAGTAAATATCATTTATATCACATTTACATTTAAAACCCATTCACATAGTCAATAATTAGCTCCAAAAAATAGAAAAAAATGATAATTATTATTAAATAATGGAAATGGAAGGGTTCTAACTGAAAATTTATGCATAAATATGTAGGAGCTGGTAAACCGTATATATTGACTTTAAAATTGTCAAATAATATATTCAAACACTATATATGTTCAAATTTAGTAAAAGAATACATAATTATTATATATTAAAAATAAGTGTAACCTACCAATTTGCTTCACAACCACATATATTAATTTCTTACTTGTAAGCTCCATGAAACTAATTATGGAATAACAACAATACTATATTTAAAGCATAGCTAATTGTTTCAAATGATAGAACTAAAATTTAAACAATGAAAATTAAATTTTCTCCACTAATTGATATCATGAATGGTGTGTCATCTTATAATGCATTAATGAAAGAGTGCCATCTATTCAAAGGTATATTATCTATCATTCACTTGTTTTAGACATATTTATGGCTGTCATTTTCTAAGTACATAAATATTTTCCCTGGATTCTTAAGCCATATAAATAAGTTTAATATATAGTAAGTTAAGGTTGAACATACATCAAATATGTTAATATATTAATTGATTTTTAAAAACCTAACCCTATATTCTAGGAAAATAGCGGAATGACTATGAAGGCGGAACAAACGAGGTGGACCTTGTGAGGTGCTTTTGCCGACCACGGTCTCATTAGGGTTTAAAACAAAAAACAGCAGTTAGAGATAAGAAATTGGTGACATGGCCGTATTTTATTGGGAGGAACACATGCACTTTTCAATGTGTAACTTTCAATATACAATGTATCTGGTCATTCTATCTCTACATACAAGAGATAATGTGTATTAATATTATAGATCTCACTCCTGTCTATATAGTGTTAGGGCTCATATATATTTCACATATAACCGACACTAATGTTCTGAATATCATTAGCTGCAAAGATCAAGCTCTGCATCTTTCGAAGATCAATCAGAGAACTGAATCTCATTGTGATTGTTTAAAAGGTATATTTCTTCTATTAAATTCGGCAATACATATTTATGTTTGTATATATTAATATACACCTGTGGACGTCTGATTATGAGGAGATCACTTTTAAATGGGAGAATTGGAGATCAAATGTAGGTGTTTAGCAAACTGAATATGCTAAACAAAATTTCTGCAATGATGTCCTAGGATATACATGTTTATTTTTAATTGTATTTTGTTGATTTCCCATTGTTCAATTGATTTGCTCTATTTTCATGTTTAATTTATGTTGAACCGCATATATTCTCGTCAATAGTTTTCTTAGCCAATTAATCGGTTGTTTAATTTCAGTTCGGAAATTGGATTACTGAATTTTGAAAGTGATGAGGCAAAGTTTTGCTTCCATGTTTATTTTTCTAAAAATATAGATATTAAGAAATGTAGGATATTATTAAATCTTTTTTCGTATCTTTTTTTTTAAGAATACGATATTGCGGATTTGATACCGATATTTTCATTATAATGTATTTACTTTTATGGAGACGACTGTATAAAGATTATTGTAAATTTTTGTTAAAACGCGCATGAAATATATGATATCTGAAATTGATAAAAATATGATACCATTTATAATTTTTTTATTATCAAATTTTAGAAATTGAAATTTATATATAAATTTTTAACATATGAGTCTTTTTTGATAGTTAAACCCACTAACACACCGAGACAAGTTCAAGCTGTCCACATAGTAACATACATGTTCCTTTACGGTGATCAAACATATCTCTACACTACAAGAAACAGAGTGATTTTCGACCGTCATGAAGCCGATCGACTAAAGTCAAAGGTTTAATTTATGTTAAGTTTGCAAGTACAATGTTGACGAGGGATCTTATAATTTAATTTATATAAAGTGTTGTTAGATAAGTTGGGTTTGCAATGAGCATTATATTGTTGGTACAATTCATTTTTGTGCTATAGTAGATTTCCTTTTTCCTTTCTCTACATACAAATTTTGTGTTTTCTAAAAAGAAAATCCGTACCTTTTGTGATATTTTAAAGAAAAATATCCATTTAAACATCCTCTGCCTAATTCTTTTATTTTATTTCGGAAATGCACATGAACTATAAAACGTATATTGTTGCATAAATTGCTGATTTTAAACATCGAATCTTATATTCTTAACATACTTTTTTACTTCTTCTGATGGTGGACTCTTGTTATAAATATTAACTTTTTCCTACATACATACCATTCGCGATTCCAATAACATTTTATTCTGTCTCAATTGGTGCTATGGTTTTAGTTTAGAATGAAGAAGAAGTGTGGTTATACTTCCATGGAAGGTGCGCCAAAGCCTGTGAACGAACTTGCCGATGTAATATATTCATCGTCCACAGACTCAATGAATTCAGATATGCTACGAAAAGAGGAGAATTTAAATTGTCATCCTTTTTCGATGCGGTATCCCTCTTTCCCCTTGCTTATATGCATCTCACTTTCTAGCATATATCTATGTGGATATAAATTTGGACTTAGATTTCCTCGACATATATATAATGCATACTATGAGACATCTTGAAAGTTTTGTGCTTTATAATATTTTTGTTGTTGAATAATATTTGAATCAATAATCAAGGAGTTGTCGTAATACCCCAGGATTTAGACAGATCTTGATTTCATAATATGATATCCCGGGTGGTCGAGCCCTCCCATCCTCTTCTTTAAAATTTGTTATGTGCTCGATTTGTGCACTCTACGGGTGCGAGAACAATTAAATATAACACTTTAACAAATTCAAGCCTTTTCAAATATCTTGAGATTTTTAAAGAGTTGTTTAATTATTTAATATTTAATTATTTTGCACTTTTAGCATATTTTATATGCATAAAAATATTGGACATCATATCATGCATAATATGGCCTTGAAACAATTATTTGGTCACGAAGTTTTGGATGTTAAAATTAATTATTTCACTAATTATGACTGTCTCCGACACCTTATTACCATTCAAGGAGGTCTTAATTATTCAAAGTGGTATCTCTCTTGTTTGATCCCTCCTACCATCTATTGTTTACATTAACTTGAGATTCCTCCAACCTGACACTGTTTAACTTAACTTTTATTTTGTTTATGCATTCTACGAGTGAGAGTGAGTACTGTTAAATATCATTTTTGAATTTATAAGTTAAGTCCTTTCTTAAATGTTTCGAGAGGGTTGGTTCTCAATAGAATATGATAATTGTTTTGACAATTTATAATTTAAGGCCTTTCCCAATGATTGTGACCAGTGGGTATGTGGCTGAAACGAGGAATATGAACCCGAAGGCGTGCATCCCCTTCGATGGAATCACTGAAAACAGATGGGAGCAGTTAGGAGGATCACTTGATGTTCCTCAATATAGGTGGTGGCGCTGCAGATCATGTGTACGTGAACTTGTCACTTCAAGCACTACTGCTCAAAATTTTTCAATTAAGCTCAGAGTTGATGGAGGTAGATAGACTTCTATCATGTTTACTTTTTTTTTGTTACTTTAACTTAAGCACACACACACACACCTTGTTTTTGACAAAATTCAAACTCTCCATAAGGCTAAACAGAGAGGTGTTGGGTTACACTATCATGTTTCTGTATATTTTGTTTTTTCCTCCCAATATACTCTGCAACAAAACTCTACATCGAAATCTTCAATTGTTGTTTTTCAATTATTGTTATTCGATCTGTAATAAAAGTTAATTATGGATAGGTTCCCAGAAAAAGAACAATACTAAACCTCCTGCAAAGGATGTAAACATGGTAGACAGTATTGGTGAAAGTGAAACAGAGATCCCATATAATGTTTCACTAGAATTGTTAGCTAGCGTTGCGGAAGAAATGACATCTGATCAACCTCAACTACTGGAAACCTCTGAAGCATCACTGAGAAAGGACACTTCATTTGAGCGAGAAACTTCAGGTGCACTTATATCCCTATATCTAAGCACCATACACTAGTATTTTCTTTTTATAGCTATTATATAATGGTCTGGACTATGTAAATCAACATATTCGCTTTCTTCTTTTAACATTGGATTATATAATCTTCTCCCAGTTCCAAAAAGCTGTATTAAAATACAATACCTATCTAACTAATAGCAATTATTGTTATGGGTGGGGAATAAGGCACCTGCTGGAATAGGTATCGGAACTCAAACTCTGCAACAAACAGGGGAAAGGCCTTCTTCATGCAATGGTAATAATACCCATTCTGAAGTCCAAGTAAATGATCGTATACTAATATTGTTGGCTAATACATTGTTAACTTAAACGGTCTATACGTTCACAGGACAAGAGTTCGTTAGAGCTCAAGGGAGCAGAAAAGAAAAGAGATCTTGTCCTTTCTTGCCTAATATAAATCCAGTTTCAACTAAGCATGCAAAGGCTACTGGTAAGTCAAGTCTTGTCACCCTTTAAGGATATGTCTCGTCACAATAAATGTGCTCCTTTTAATTGTTTAAGAGATAATTATTGACTCACATAAAGTTTGTATGCATGGTTTGCAGGATTTGTTTCTCATCCACTGATATCCAGAAAATCAAATTATCAGAAATAATTGATTTAAGTTGGAAGTCACGGAAAGTATCGAGGATGGGCATGGTTGGACACAACAACATTATTATTTCTGTAGTGAAATCCCCTAGCTAGATGAAAGTGGGAATGTTCTTTAGATAAGTCAATAGTTTAAAAAAAATATTTGTTTGGATATTGTGGATAATTCTAGCAACTGTTCAGATTTATTTTATCGTAACTATCCTTAATTTGATAGTAACTCAAATTATAATATTTAAGTAACTGAATCAATAAATATGAAAAGAAAAATATGACAAAAATTGTTATCATGTAAGTTATAATAATGCAAATAACTAATAAACACAATACCACATAAAAAAATGAATATGTCAAATTTTACTCTCACACACATATTAAGTGTAGGATTAAAACACATAAAAATTATTTGTTTTAGAGGATTTAATACCTAAATTATAATGGGAGGAAAATAATCACATCATTATTAATATATGGGCTAAGTTTTATTTGTATATGGGTTAATTTCTACGATTAGGGGACTATATTTCTTTTAAGATTTGATCTAATAATTATTTTGTGGGATACCGATGAAAATGGATTAATATGTTTTTTAAATTTTTCAATTTTATATTCATTTTGACATGCAATTATGGTGAAGGGATAAAATTTATTTAAAAAATGATTTGTTAGAATCGATTAAATAATACTTATAATATCTAACAATTTTTTGTATAACAAATATTAAGATTACAAAAATTTAAAATAATAATCAATCAATAACATGACATAGACATAGAGTATAAGGGCAAGATGGGATTTGACAGTTAGTGGTTTGGCTAGGATGATGCCTTCCCATAAGTTATTTTTAATTATAACAAACACATGAACAAATATGTCATTTCACATGTGGTTTATGAAGTGGTATGGTGGTATTATGATTAGGAAGTTAGTGTTCAATTTGTAATGGTAACTTTTTTCTAATATTTCTTAACCAACACCTAGAATATGACATTTCACATGTATAAAATGTTATTGTAAATATATAATTATTTTGTTCTATTATATATCTTTGGGAGAGTTTGAATTTGAATGCAAGAGTTGAGGAAGAAGTTGAGTATAATTAGTATAGATCTGAGGCCCAATATGAATAATAGACTTTGTAATTATGTTGGGTACGTGCTTTATATCTTTTATATAAATAAACATATTTTATATTTTTTGGACAAATCAATCAAACTAGTTTGAAACAATGCTTGTATTAATAATAGTATAGATTAAAATCTTCAAACTTATAATCTTTTAATTTATTTTTCCATTGAGTTTTAATTACTTTGATTATTTAAACAATATTTGGAAGAGTTTTAAATAGATGACTTAAGAAACAACTTGATGTAAATATTATAGATTTTAATTGCAAAATAATAGTTTGTCATTATGTTGGATGTGTGATTCATTTATTTTTTAAATAATAAACATATTTTAGATTTTTAGAAGTAGTTAACAAATTTTTAGAAAAGTACCAACACACCAAACAAAACCATGTTTTATTTATAATAGTAGAATATAGACTAGTTTACCATGTAGGAGTCATGTTAATAGTTATATATTTTCATAATGACTAAAAATATTGTACAGGTTGGTTGTTAATTTGTATTCATAAAGACTCAAATACTCTTTTTAATCATTGTGAGATGTTAGTTCCTCTGCATATTCGACATTATAGAGTTTTGCTACCAATTATATACAACAAAACATATATTATAATACATAATACTTTCAAATATATTATCACTTAATCCATAATTCGATAAACAAATAAACATATGTAACATATATAATTTTAAGAGCATTATGCACAAAGCACAATGATATGTCACAACATGACTAACAATACAATAGGGAAACCATTAAAAATTATCTATTCACCAAATGTTTGATATAAGTATTTCTCATTTTTGTTTTATCTCCAACATTACATAAAAACAAATGAAATCAATTGAAAATGCAAATTAAATTTAAATATGATGCAAATTTAATACATGAATGACAACACAATGGAAGAAATAGTGCATTGACAACAAAACTTTGGATTGGTGAACCCAAATTTTAGAAAGGCCAAGTTTTAGAAATCAAAATTGTAGATATTTCATAATTTAACAGACATTGAATAAATATATGTTAAAATTTAACAAACATAATTAATGTTTTTATGTTACAATAGAGTTTGATATACATATCATTAATAACAATTTCATTTCATATCTATAATTGAGCATATAATGTATTCTCTAGTATATATACACGCACTACTAGTTAGAAACATTAGGACAAATAATCCCTCTCTCCACTCTCTTTTCTCTCTCTAGCCTCTCTCTCTTTCTGAACTACGGTGTTAAGAGTTCGACTCTCAAATTTAGGATTCATACCGGTCACTTTTTAATTTTTCGCTACTTTCTCCCTCTTTCCTCTTCGTTCTTTCACGCCATCTTTTTATCTGTTTTTCTGAACAAAATCAAGATTTAATCCTTTTTTTTAGAAAAATATTTAATCCTTTTTAGATAAAATATTATTAAGTACCTAGTTATCAAGGTTGTTATGTGCCCATCTTTTCGGATGTTAATGTTCAATTTTGATATTTTTGTGTGTCTTGTTAGAGGTTCGGTAATTTTTCAAAGAAGAATTTCTATGATATTTTGGGAGATCCGTAAAACTCGCATCAAATCTGCGACCATGGTGAATATTAGAATAGCAAAAAACTGTTCATAACTCTAAATATTGGACATATGATGCTTATGTGAAGGTAAATTGTAATGCTACTAGTTTCACAATTGATGTAGGTTCGATTACTCAAGATGTCATTGTGATACTTTCTTGAAGAATTTGCATATTCTAGGTGTTAAACAATCTGAAAACAAAATAGCTATTTATTTAGCATATTTTTGTTTCACAATCAAATTGTATTTGACAGTTTGGAGGCTTGTTTCGACTGTGTTTTTATGTTTTAATGAAATTTTCGCTTTTTCGTCAAAAAAAAGTATGAGACATTCGGAGTTAAATGTGGATTCAGTTTTGTAAAATACATATATATATATATCAATCTTGCAAAGACGTTGAAATTTATAAGATTCTTTAATTAAAAAGAAAAAATAATTATTTTAATATTGGTAAAAAACACATATAAGATTCAAATCCTAAATAATTATTTATAATAAAATCAAAAAATTAATTATCAAATTTTATAAAATAAAAAATCATGAAAGAAATAATTAATCTGGATAATTTTGATTTTATATCTATACCCAGTGTTCATATATTTTTAATAATGAAAAACACATAACTTGGAATAAACAAATTTGAATTAAAGTCATGAGGCAACCGAATTTAAAATAAAAAAATTTACAACATTTTATTTCAATAAATTTGTCCGTTACGCTCTCGGCTTTACCGATCATGCTTATTTATTCATAATTATTTGACGTGAAATAAGAAAAAAAAAAGAAAAAAAAACATTTAAGTAGTACCATAATCAGATATAGTCCCTCTACAATAATCAAAATTTAGTTTAAATATAAATTAATTTATAGTATATCTAGTATTTAAACAAGAGTTAAAAACAAAATGAGATATAAAACATTAAAATTGAAAGTGAAGATATTAAAGAAGGGAAAAAATATAAGAATGAGTTTTTCATTAAAATATCCAAGTTGTAATTTTTTTTATATAAAAATACTATAGAATGGACATGAATTATAACTTTTTAATCTCTTATGCATGTTTGTACATCATCCAACCTCATAAACAATTTTTACTGTATTTTCGAAAATAAGTTAGAAAATAAGTTTGATGCAAGAAATATTTAATCACTCACGTGATACAATTAATCTACATTTTTATTATGTTTTGGAAGCATTATGTAGAACGTGAAAAATGTTATAATTCCTGCATCAAATTATTATACTGGAGCTAGATACCATAAACCTCAACACCATGAATATTATCCACATTTTAAAGTAAGTTCTTGAGTACATGTACAATATTATTTATGTATGTAAATTTATTAAATTCAAATATTTTTAATTTTAAATGTAGAATGCTATTGGAGCTATTAATGGCACACATATCAAATGTCGGATACATGAATTAAAGTGTACACCTTATTTAAATGCAAAAATCTAAAGACTAAATTCTGAAACAAAAATTTAAATGCAAACTTAGTCATACAAAAATCTTGATAACCTGAGTTTCGTTACCATCTAATATTTCATTTAATAATTTGTTTCGTGTGTGAATTGATGTGCGGCATGGTTCATTGTGTATAAACTTGTTATAGTAATAGAGCAAAGTATATGCAACAACAATACATACATTTTGCCATTCATGTAAATTATCTTCACTTTCTTCGTCATCATCTTCTTCAGAAATTTCATTCCATACAGTAGCAAAAGTATTATACACATTACTAGTCGATGAATTAGAGAAAGCATTATACACACTACTAGTAGACAAATTAATTGTCAGAGTTGGAATACTGGCCAAATGGATCATAGTACGACTGTCCACCTTGAAAATATGTAGCATCTTGACCACTGCTATCTTGAGAAGCCTGGCTAAATTTTTCAAAATGATTAAAATTCTCAAATTATTTTTTATTAAAATACATGCAATTGATGAATGCCTTGTAGCCCTTCTATCTTTTAGTTTCAATAAAAATCATGATATGAATGTAGAGTGTACCAACTAGATGCACTTGGACATGGTATATATACAAAAATAATACTAGCTCTATGTGATTCATCTATAATTCAGTATAGTAGTTGGAATACAACTAGTACATACAGATACAAATATTGCACTATTACATACAATGTACACATATGAGAGAAACAGATACGAGCTTCCTACATTATCTTGAAACGTGGGCTGAAAACGGGATTTTATTGTTGAACTCACTTTCATAATTTCGTCATTTTTTAGGTTGAATGGTAAATCTCATTTGTTTGCCAAATAGTACAACCAAAATAATATTACACTTTCGGCCCATATATGACAAAAATATGTGGTGCCAAACAAGCATAGAGTTATCTAGCTTATGGCTTGACAACAATAAAGCTATACATATATAATAATTTCGGTCAAAAGCTTGGTTTAAAATTTAGAGAAAAAATTATCACATGGCTTACTTAAATTTTTAAATCATCATTAGGATAAAAATTTATAAATGAAGAAGCATTTGCATGATAAACTATAACAGTGTTCTAAAACTTGGGAGTACTCGGACGAATACGCGTGGAGTACTCAGACTCGAACCTATTTTCGACCTGGTCTTGGTATACTCGGTCATAACTCTGTTTTTTACTTGACTCGGGTCAAACTAGGGCAAAACCCGAATTACTCGGGCAAGACTCAGATTACTCGGAAAAACTCGGTTTTACATGACAAAATTTGAAAAAGTGAGTAATGTTCCCAAAAAATAATCCCGTAAGTGGGTACTACTTTCTACTTAAAAATGTAAAACTTTTAATTATTTGTATTTTTAAAATTATTGTAAAAGGCTAGGAAAAAAATTATAATGCACACCATTTATAAAATATAACAAGTTAAATTCATACTATATTAAAAGTTACGGGACATTTAAATTTTTTAAGTTTTATATCGAGTACTATTTCAAGATACTTAAAAATAGAGTTATTTGCAAAATGCATCCACGTGGTTTGTCCAAAATGCATTTTTTTACCTATACTTTAGATAAGTGCACTTTGCATCCCCTTACTATTTCGGCGCGACAAATTGCACCCTTTTCGTTAATTTTGTTAAAATTTTTAGGGGTATTTTAGGAAATGTAAATATTAAATTATTTTCAGATATTTATTTAAGGTTTATAACCCTCTAAACGATACATTCTGAAAAAATTTAAAGAACGGAAGTTGTAGAGAATAAAAAGATCTTCTCGAAATAAAAAGGTTCAAAATTGAAATATTTTTTTTATAATTGTTTTTAATAAATTCAATAAGTATATATTTTATTTTATTTTGGCTTCATAAATTTTTTGATAATTTTGAATGTTATTGTTTTGAAAAGATTTTTTCGTTCTCTATAATTTTCGTTCTTTAAATTTTTTTGAAAAGTATCATTTAGAGGGTCAAAAAACTTAAATAATGATCTAATTTTAATTAAATATTTTAATTTCCTAAAATGCCCCTGAGAATTTTAACAAATTTAACGAAAAGGGTGCAATTTTTCGCGCCGAAATAGTCAGGTGATACAAAGTGCAGTTATCTAAAGTATAGGTAAAAAAATGAATTTTGGCCAAACTACGGGGATGCATTTTGTAAATAACTCTTAAAAATATAATTAATTATCTTATATATCATTTATTTATAAAATATTTTATGTTAAATAAATATTAAAATTTATAATTAGTACTTTACTTTTTCCGAGTTTTGAACCTAGTACTCTTTTTGAGTACTCCCAGACTACACCGAGTACTCGTTACTCCATACCTTCACCGAGTCGAACCGAGAACAAATTTTTAGAACATTTAATATAACACACCACTTAGTGGAATTTTTAGACACTTTAATTTTCGTTGTATTTTTTAGTTAACCACCATTCAATTATAAATTTGACAAAAAAATGGGACTCTAAATATAGTGAGTCATAAATTTAAAACTTAAATATCAATTATATTAAGATTTAATAAATTTATGAATGATCCATAAATGTTAATACTATGTTAATACTTACAGGAATGAAGAATCAGAGTCCCAAAAAACTCTTCTCTATCCTCTACCAGTATTCCACAGTACCATTCATCACATGTTCCCTAATGAAATGATACTGTATATAGGTGTGCTTGGTTCTTGAGTGATGGACTGGATTTCTAGTGACGATAATAACACTGGTCTTTTCACAAAGGATTGGTATATTCTCCGATCTTAATCCATAATCAAATAATTGATTCCTCATCCATAAAATATGGGCACATTAACTTCCAACTGCAATGTACTCAACCTCGGCTATAGAGGTTGATACCGAGTTCTTCTTTTTGCTACACCATGATACCATCTTGTTTCCTATAAATTGGTAGCTTTCACTTGCGCTTTTCCTGTCAATTCTGCAAGTTGTATAGTCTTCATCTGAATAACCAATTAGATTAAAATCAGACTCTCTGGAATACCAAATGCCAAGGTTCGGTGTTTCTTTGAGATATCTTAAGATTTTTTTTATAGCTATTAAATATGACTCTCTAGGATAAGATTTAAACCTAGCACAAAGAAAAGTGGAAAACATAATATCCGCTCTGCTGGTTGTCAAGTACAACAGAGACCCAATCATGCCTCTATAATTAGAAATATCCTCCTTCTTTTCTTAGGTGTTCATTCTAATTTAGTGGTAGTTGGCATAAGAGTCTTGGCAGGTGAACAATTTGATAAGTCAAACTTATTTAAAAAATCATTCAAATATTTTGTTTGACTTATGAATATTTCTTCCTTTACTTATTTAACTTGTAAACCAAGGAACTAGGTGAGTTCACCCACCATGCTCATCTCATATTTACTTTGCATTACTTTGTCAATTTTTTTGCAAAATTTCTCATCAGTAGAACCAAATATTATGTCATCCACATAAATCTGTATAAGAATACTAGAACCACTGGTTTTTCTATAAAATAGGGTTTTATTTGCAGTTTCTGTAGTAAAATGATTTTCAAGTAGAAATTGGGATAGAGTGTCATACCAGGCTCTAAGTGCTTGCTTTAGACCATATAGTACTTTTAAAAGAACATATATATACTCTGAAAAATTTGGGTCCTCAAATCCAGCTGGTTGGCATATATATACCTCTTTTTTAAGTTCTCCATTTAAAAAAGCACTGTTTACATCCATCTGATAGACTTTGAAATCATGAGCTGCATAGGCCAGAAAGATTATGATTGCTTTCAATCGTATTACAGGAGCAGAAGTTTCACCAAAATCAATTCCTTCCGCTTGAAAGTATCCTTTAGAATCTAATCTTGCTTTTTTCTCTGTGATAATGTCATTCTCATCCATCTTGTTTTTGAATACCCATTAGTTCCAATGACTCATCTGTCTTTTGGCCTAGGTACTAAATTCCATACTTTGTTTCTTTCAAACTCGTTTAACTCTTCTTGCATGGCCATTATGTTCTTTTTTTCGAAAACTTTAAAAGAGCAATGACAACATTTTTTTTTGTTTTCAAAAAATTGCACAATTTTTGTATTTGCTACCAAAAACAACCAAATCAGTACAACTAAATGTTTTTTCATTTTCTCCGGAAATTAAATGATATTACATGATAATTCAAACTAACCAAATATAAGAGTATCTCCTAACATAATACCAAAAAGCCAATTACTAGACTCATAATAATTTTTTTAGGATGATTAATTCCTATGGAAGATTATATAAAAAGATTCCTCAATTAATCTTGGTACCAGCAGCAACAACAGCACTCCTCCAAAAAACAGCAGTAACAAAGAGCAGCAAAACTACAAAGCGTAAATCAGACAAAAATGTATCAGAGACATGACTTTAGGTAGAAATGTGGATAAAAAACATATCATATTTTGAATTTAGAAAACACACTGTAACACAAGTAGTAGGGCAAACCTTACAAATGTCTTAACTGTACAATGACATGTAATGATAACAAACTTACAAAATGCAGTAGAAATTATTTTATAATACCAAACCTTTAAATTATAATAATAAATTTATGACTACTCAGATAATTTGAAATGTCCACATATTTGATGCATGGCTTTTAACAGCGATGTCCTTAGAGCTTTGTAAAGGACTTGTATACTCAAACTACGGGAGTTGGAAAAGTTGGTGGCATTTTCAATAGTTACCTAAGGAAAAAAAAGACAAAGAAAAAAGTTACTAACAGATAATAATGTTATAGTACTTGAAAAATAGTCATGATTCATTGGAAATCATTTAGGTCGAAAATAGCATCAACTACCTTTAGGTGACACTGCACTTCTATTCTCTCTTAAGTTAGCCATTCACTGTCAAGATGTAATAAAAACCATGAGGCTGTGCGCCTGCCTTCTCGCACCAGGAGTGGGTTACGAACTGCCACCGACTCAATTCGAGGCATGAAAGAGCACACGACTGACCCGCAGCGTGCAGGGAGGACTCCTGACATTACCTCACGTGGGGCGTTGCTGAATTCCAATGTTGTCGAGCAACATAGACCCACTATTGATTATACTAGAGAAGCGAACAACTCCCAGCTTCTCCTTGGTGACACTACAGCCTCTGAAAACTTTGTTGAACATCTACATAACTCTAAGACACCTTATGTTGTTGAAAAACTCTTCGGATGTGATGTTGTTCTAGATGTTGATGTGGCACATGAACAAGCCAAGGAATCTATGCAAAATGATGTTGACATAAACGACCGTGATTTGGCCCCCCAAACTAATCCCGAGCTTAAAGATTCTACAGATGAGCCCAACCCCACAAACTGCTTCGCAGCTCTTGCTCACCTTGAAGAAGGAGAGATTGAAGCTTTAGAAGAAGAGGCCCTAATTAGGTCTGTTGATAAATTATCACAAAGGAAATGCAAACACACTAGGTCCCCTAAATGGACCATGCTCTGGTGGTTGACCTGGGAACAGCTACTCGTGATTCCTCATTAATGCATTCTTCTGCAACTAAGCAAAAAGGTGACAAAGAGGGTTTCACCCATATTATTTCCAAGCAAAGCCTTCGGAGGGCGGGTAAGCCTTCCAAACCCTCTTTTTAAATGAATTTCTCTGTTTGGAACACTAGGGGACTTAATAAATCCCCACATCAAAAATAAGTTACTAGCTATATTGCAAGACATAATCTTACTTTTATGTGTTGTATTTTCAACTATGTGCACCATGTTTTGGGCCGTATTTGGGTTGGTTGGGACCCTGATTGCTGGATTATTAATGGCATCTCCAAACCTGATCAACATGTCACTTATCATGTTACTTTTATTGAGAAATAAATCCATTTCATTGTTACTTTCGTTCATGCTCACAATCAACCTCAGCATAGACTTCCTTTATGGCGTGATTTGTTGCGGTTAAGTCAATTGATTCAGGGGCCTTGGTGTGTTGGTGGAGATTTCAATTATTTTCTTAGCATTTCTGAGACTCAAGGAGGTCGACAACACTGGACCCCTGATATGCAAGACTTTTTGGATTGTATCAGAAATACTGGGTTGATCTCCCTGCGCACTTTGGGGCCTCTGTTTACTTGGACGAATAAAAGACCAAACGCTCCTATTTTCAGACATCTAGACCGTATCTTGGGCAATCAATACTGGATTACCACCTTCCCTGAAGGTTTTGTTCAGGTGCACCCTAGGGTCCTCATGGATTATTCCCCTCTTATGCACTTTGTTCCGATGCATATGCAGCATTTTGCTAAATCTTTTCAGTACTTCAACTTTATGAGTGATCTTGACAACTTCCGGGAAATGGTGGCAACTGCTTGGAATGAACCTTGGTTTGGGGATCCCATGGCTATCTTATCTAGGAAGCCTAAATGCGTAAAGGGTGCCTTGGTGACCCTTAATAAGTGACATGGTAATCTTCACTCCAGGGTGCATCTGGCCATAAATAACTTGCATGATATCCATCAATCTCTTTCCACCTCTGACACTCCTGAGATGTTTAAACTTGAAATAGCTGCAACTAAACACCTCGAGACATGTCTTATTCAGGAGGAGGCACTCTTACAGCAAAAATCCCGTGTCAAATGGCTTCACCTAGGTGATGGTAATAATCGGTTCTTTCACAATCAAGTCAAGTCAAATTGGAATCATGACAAAATTATTGCTATTGAGGATAAAGAAGGGGCCATGGTTTTTGGACACCACCCGGTAGCAGGAGTTGATGTGAACTACTTTTCTGACACTATTGGACTTGCATCTCCTACTCAGCCGTGTATGCTTGAAGACTTAGATTTTCCCACCATCTCTGCTGAGCATTCAACATTTATTGAAGCACCAGTTTCCTCTGATCTTATTCTTAAGAACTTGAAAGGTATGAAATAAAATAAGGCCTCGGGTCCTGATGGGTTTCCTGTAGAATTTTACCTCACAACCTGGGATATTGTAGGTCCTATTTTTTGTGAGGCTGTTCAGCACTTTTTCCGCACCTCTATCATGCACACGGGTATCAATAGCACTGGGATTTCTTTGATCCCTAAAGTGGCTAATCCAACCAACATGAAGGACTTCAGGCTTATCTCTCTTCGCAACATTGCCTATAAGTGTACACCAAATACCCTTGCCTCTCGATTAAAGCATGTTCTTCCTTTGATCATCAATATCTCTCAGTCTGCTTTTGTTAAAGGATGACATATATCGGATAACATTCTCATGGCTCAGGAGCTGTTTCGAGGTTACTCCCGAGAAACTGGGGTGCCAAAGTGTGCCCTGAAAATTGACTTACATAAGGCTTTTGACTCTCTCGACTGGAATTTTCTAATGATAGCCTTACATAAATTGGGCTTCCCTCTAAATTTCTGGGTTGGATTTATGCTTGCATCTCTACTCCAATGTACTCGATCAAGATTAATGGCATCTTATCAGGATACTTCAAAGGAAAGAAGAGGCTTAGACAAGGTGATCTTATGTCCCCATACCACTTTACCGTGGCTATGAATTTTTTGTCGAGTTTACTCATGAAGATACCTGCTAATTTTAAATTTCATTGAAAATGTAAGGAGCTGAAACTCACTCACCTCTTCTATACGGATGATGTTCTACTTTTTTCCCGTGGTGATGAGGCCTTTGTGACGCATAATATGCGATGCCGTGAATTATTCTCTTCTTGGAGTGCTATTCATGCAAGTATAAGCAAAAGTACGGTCTTTTTTGGGGGATGCACGAGTGATTTCATCACCTGGTTTGACCCAAACTTTTCTTTCCCGCATAGTAAACTTCCGGTGCATTTTTTAGGGGTTCCCCTTATCTCCTCTAAATTCTCATACAATGATTGCATGCCTCTTATTGAGAGAGTGACCGGGAGGATGAACTCTTGGACCACTCTAATTATGTCTCTAGCTGGAAGAGCCCAATTAATCAAAGTAGTTCTTATTGCGATTATTAGATTCTAGAAAAATCACTTTCTTCTCCCTGGAGTTGTTCATAGTCGATTGCAAACAATAATGACCAGATTTCTTTGGAGAGGAGACGCTTCTACTAAAGAAGGGGCTAAAGTCTCGTGGGTTCAAATCACGATGCTTAAAGAGGAAGGGGGTCTTGGCATTCGCAACACCAAGGAGTGGAACAAAGCTCAAATCCTCCATCATATCTGTCATATTGTCATTAAGGCCCCTTCTCTGTGGGCCTCCTGGATTCACTCAACCGCTCCCAAACATCAACATTTCTGGATTATGAAAGAGCCTACAGACTGCTCCTGGATTTGGAGAAAAGTTTTACAGCTCCGTCCTCTCGCCAAAAAATATATCCACTATACAATTGGTAATGGAAAATGCACTTCTCTTTGGTTTGATCCATGATGGAACAACATATGCCTTTCTGAAACATCTATTGATCCTATCATATCTCAATAAAGTTCTACAGCTACAGCTACGGTTCACTCTATTCTCACCTTGGGCTCCTGGGTTTTACCGAGTCCCAGTTCTCGCCTTCACCACAGGAGACCGCTCCTCCAATTCTAGTTGCAGCACTTTTCTTACCCCCAAGTCGAGTCTCACAAAGAAGACTATATATTATGGCTTGATAGACCCCTTCACAAACTCCAAACCTGGCACATTCGGGACTCTTTCAGAACTCGTTTCCCTATTGTCCCTTGGCACTCGTCTGTTTGGCAATGATTAACCATCAACATGTATGCTCACTTTGAATGGATTATGGCTTTAGGGAAACTGTATACTTTTAACAGATTAGCTTCTTTCGGTATTGATTTGTCTCGAGAATGTCTTCTATGCCCGGGAGGCCTAGAAATTGCTAATCACTTATTAGTGCAATTCCCTTACAGTCATTATATTTTAGGTCGCTTGGCGTCCATGCTCGGTATTTCTATTAGCCAATGCTTCTCCCCGGCCGATATTATGCATCAATGGGCATCCCTTGTCCCTACTCCTCTTCATCAACTAGCTCTCTTATCCCTTCAGATTTTTTCTTACCATTTATGGCGAGAAAGAAATGCAAGACTTCACAACAAAGGAAACCTTGGTCCTGCGAAGCTTTTTAAAGGCATGCTCATTGATATCAAAACTCCACTCCTCCACCTGGTTTATGAAATAGACTTGTATTCACCGTTTCAGTATTTGGATAGATTAGATGATCTCCATGTTTTGTTCTTTCTATCTGCAATCTTGCTTGTAGATTGCTTATAGATAGCCTCCTCTAGGGCTTATCCTGGAGTCAGGGTCATCCCCGTATATTATTTAGTCTTTTTTATATATATTCAATTTAGCCAAAAAAAACTATCACTACCATCAAATTTTATGCACGGAAATGAAAGAACATTTAGTCTAAAACTATACGCACTAAGCTAATCAACAAGGCAACCACTTTTCAATAATGGAAAGAGTACTAAACTATAAAAATAATGGAAATCGGACCATGGATGTATTATTACACTCAGTCAATCAGTAAGGCAACAACACAATTTATTCCAAAACAAAATGGACAGTGGTTGATTTATAGGTTTGCCATTTTAAAAATTAAATTTCATAACCAGAACAAAAAATAAAAACAAGTCACTCAAGATAACAATAAACGAAATTTCTTACCTGGGAAGCTTCTTGATGCTAACCAGATGCAAGCTAAATTTATAAACCACCAAAATCAACAAATCTGCAACCTAATGCTACATGCCGCCCTTTCAACCCTGACTGTGAAATCATTGGAGTGAGCTTAACATCTGCTTCATCACTTGGAAACAAAATCAGCTTACTAGTTAGGAAATGGACAGAGTACTAGGTAGGTTATGTGGATTACATATTTATTTGACATAAATCTGAATTGTTTCAATCTCCACATAATGGGCCATTCAAAATAAATAAAAGAATTATTCATTTTATTACTACTAATAGAGTTCAGACACCGTCTATATCTCAACATAATAAAGATATACGTAACATGAGCCAATAGCAATAATTAGTACATTTAAACTTTCTACATAATTAGGAAATTAATCTACATGTTTTTTCCCTTACGCCTCATAAAGATAAACAAAAAACAGCACAATATGGAAACAAACTAGATATTTTGACTCAGGGCCAAATCCATAGTCAAAAGAATATCTACGCTCTTTAGTCCAAATTTGAATTCGATTGTAGCCTTTAGACAAATCAGGATCCAAAACATGTACCTCCTACCAAATGTCAATTGCACAAAATAAACATTTAGAACACTCAAACTGAATATAACTCTAAAGAATATTTGATAGTTACATTTTAATTTCCTAAGCATTGGAAAAAATAAAAATAATAATTACCTTATCATCATTAACCCTAACAATATTAAAACCTCGTTTATTTCATGTTAGTCTCCTACACTTCACAGCAACCTATACGCAACGAATTTCAATTACAATAAAAATTAAATAGGAGAGAGAGGGAGAGAGTATTTGAGTATTTGAGTGCATCTTTGAGATTGTCGGTGTCTTGATTAGATCCAATTCAAATATCAATAAGTAATAATAAAATAATAAAAAAATCAGATTAGATTCACTATTATGTTGAAATGAAACTAAGTAATCAAGAAAATCAAGTTTTGTGAAGACACAAAGTGCGTGTTGTGTGAAACACGGAGAGAGATACGGACAGAGAGAGAATTGTAATTTGAGTGTTTAGGGTTGTGAGTAAGAATTGGGGGAGAGTGGAGGGTTTTGAAAGAGATGGCTGGTACTTCCCCTTCAATTTTTTCCCAAAAATCATTAGGCGCTATATTTCCCGCTCACTAAATTTATGCACCTATGTTTATATTAAAATATGTAATAATTATTTTTGTAACAGTTTTTTTATTTTTATAAAAGATATTTATTTTACTTTTTAAATTTCATATAATTTAATTATTTTAAAAGGTAATTGTTTCCCAAGTGTGAGCATATATCAACTATTTTCTATTTTTTATTTCCAATTATAAAAGTACTTTGACTTTTAAAGTGCGTGTTGTGTATAAACACGGATAGAGATAGAGACAGAGAGAGAATTGTAATTTGAGTGTTTAGGGACTTCTAAAGTGCGAGTTGTGTGTAAACACGGAGAGAGATAGAGACAGAGAGAGAATTGTAATTTGAGTCTTTAGGGTTGTGAGTAAGAATTGGGGGAGAGGGGAGGGTTTTGAAAGAGGCCGCTGATACTTCCCCCTCAATTTTTTCCCCAAAGTCATTAGGCTGTATATTTCTCGCTCACTAAATCTATGCACCTATATTTATATTAAAAATATGTACCAATTAATTTTGTAACAGTTCTTTTATTTTTATAAAAGGTATTTAATTTACTTTTTAAATTTAATATTATTTTATTATTTTAAAAGGTAATTGTTTCCCAAGTGTGAGCATATATCAACTATTTTATATTTTTTATTTCCAATTATAAAAGTACTTTGACTTCTAAAAAATTTCACAATTTAAGTCTTCTAATTTTTTTTTTAAATTATACATCACTAAAATTAATAATTTTTAACATCTATAGGAATAATCAACGATTTTTTTAAAAATTTGTATGGATGTATCGTCGAAATTTTATTTTAAAAGAATCGATAGTTCATTCGAGACAATATAGGGGTTAGTCTATTGTGACTGCTTTGACCATCTATATTATCTCACAAAATAAATAAATAAATTCCTAAAAATGATGGTACACCCCTAAATTGATAGTTTCTAACATTTGTATGGACAGGATCGTCGAAATTCTATTTTAAAAGAATCGATACTTCATTCGGGACAGTAGCGCATACAAGACTTAGTCTATTATGACTGCTTTGACTGTTATATTATCTCACAAAATAAATATATAAAATCCTAATGATTATGGTACACCAATAAAATTGATAATTTCTAATATCCGTACGGACGGATCGTCAAAATTTTAATTTAAAACAATCGATACTTCATTCGGGACAGTAGCGCTTATAGGGCTTAGTCTATTCTGTCAGCTTTGACTGCTATATTATCTCACAAAATAAATATGTAAAATCATAATAATGATGGTACACCCCTAAAATCTATAGTTTCTAACATTTGTACGGACGGATCGTCGAAATTTTAATTTAAAAAAATTAAAGGAGTTAAAGAGTCTTTTCTTTTAAGAAAAATGAGTTATTTCTATAAGATTATATCCAAACAATATGGAATAAAACAAATTGTCTTATGTGGTGTAGTAGATTGCACCTAATTTTGTTATGTGGGAGGTCATGGGTTCAATTCCTAGGTTGTGCAAATTTTCACAAAATATTTGCTTAATACCGTCCTTGGACTGCCACCTCACCACTACCACGTCAGCAGAGTGAGCCCCGTGGGGGACCCCCCACCTGCCAGGTCAGCGGAATGGGGACCACGCTGCAACGTCAGCAAAGTGGGGCCCACATACCGAGACCCCCCTCCTGTTACGTCAGTAGAGACAGGCCCACATGGGGGCACACCTTCCACGTCAGCAGAGTGGGGCCCACATTTTGTTATGTGGGAGGTCATGGGTTCAATTCCTAGGTTGTGCAAAATTTCACAAAATTTTTGCTTAATACCTTCCTTGGACTGCCACCTCACCACTACCACGTCAGCAGAGTGAGCCCCCATGGGGGACCCCCCGACCTGCCAGGTCAGCGTAATGGAGACCACGCTGCAACGTCAACGAAATGGGGTCCACATACCGGGACCCCTCTCCTGTCACGTCAGTAGAGTCAGGTCAAATGGGGGCACACCTGCCACGTCAGCAGAGTGGGGCCCACATTGGGGACCACACCTGCCACGTCAGCATAGTGGGGCCCACATATTGGGACACATCAGCGATAAGTCACTGGTGGGGAACCCCAGTGTGGGACCCATATGTGACACGTCATAATTTTAATTAATTTTTAATAAAAAATTGAATATTTTAATTTATATATATGGATTGACAACGCTTTACGAGACCTATACTAATATAATTAAAACATGTTGTAATATGGTAGATTATCATAATTATATAGCAATATTATCTACGTCAACATCACATAATTATGTTGTATAAGGCCATTTATGGCGTAGTGGCTCTTCTAATGAGAGAAAGCTATTGTACATACATTCCTCTTGGGTTGCTCTTCTGGTTTTCACTCTGGCATATGTATCTCCTTTGATTAATTCAAATGAATGAATTTTGTCCATTTTCTTTCAAATGATAGATTTGATCTTGATGATGTGACTTTAATTATCTTCATTCTGTTGAACTGAATTTGAGAGAATATTCCTTAAAGCTCCCCATGAGTTTGAGGCTAAACTGATGGATCATTTTGAGCTTCAATGGATGCCTCAATTTGATTAATGGTTGTCCTATTTGACTGATCAATGCACTACGCCATAAGTGGGCTATTATAATTCCTAAATGGTGTTACAACAGGCCTAAAATGCGTTATATTAGGTTTATTGTAACACCAAGGGGAGTTACATGTATGAGCATTACAATAGACACCCTAATGTAACATTTCACTGATCTATTGTAACAGAGAAGAAAACGTTAGAATGGGCAACTACTGTAACACTAACAAGCCCAAATGTAAAACAAAATGAGTGATACATTAAGTTCGATCAAGATTGCAAATGTGGACCCCACATGTGGGTCCTAAAGCCTATTGTAACAGTTTGGTTTATCTATTGTAACACCAATTTTTTTATAATTAAGCAACACTAGCATATGTAATATAACACTATATGTAAACATATATTACACTAGAATAGTTAAATGTAACTGTTATTTGTAATTTTTTTCAAATATATACTCTATTTAAAAAACAATCCCATATTCAATAAAATACCAAATTGGCATACATGAGTCTCAATTTATTGAACCAAACTATTAACTAGCAGTCTCAATTCTCCAAACCATACCACTACATAAGAGTACATAAGAGTCTCATCTCTAACTCCAACAACTACAACATAATATCCAAGCTATCCTTGGAATAGAAAAAACTACTCTTCGACTATCTTTCGATATGAAATTATACAAAATAACCACGCATAGAAGCACTTTGCCCTTGTACACTTTCCTGATCTGGATACAAAATAACGAGGCAGAGAGCTACTTGTTCTCCCTCGTTCACCATTCCCTGCTCATGTACACAAGTCAAACCAAATTGCATAAGAATCAATACAATATGCATTTTGGACTTAGACAGGGGAAATGAAAATTTTGTAATAGATGCTAGCTACGCCAATTAAATTGAAATATACTAAAAGAAAAATAAGTAATAATCACACACAAAACTTATTTATGAACAGGGACAAGACTGTCAAACATTAGCGCAAAATCTAATGTTCCCGTTATTTCCTGAAACCTGATATCAAGGTCATCTACCTTGGTCATTCAACTATATTTATTTGACAACCTCTCAGAGCTCACATGTCTAATAATAGCCTTGCATGACAAAAAACCAAGTTACAAGCAAATCAATTAAAAATCAAATCACGAGAAATTTAGTGTTTCTCCTGATTCTCGGGATTCCTGTCAATTTGCACACTTCTTGATACAGTTGCTGAATTCATGTTAAAAAATTTAAGATTGTACCCAAAAAATACTATACAAAATAATCAAAGTCAAAACAAAGAAGTGAATTCAAGAACTTTCAAAAGCCGAAGGATATATACATAAACTTGAGGGTCTAAAGAATTTATTCAGAGCTGATATTTGATTAAAGGACATCAGCAAGACGCAATTACTAACCAGAACATCTGAAATTCACATTTATGGTATTTATCAATTACCTAATATCCATCACTGCTACATAATATAAATACATGCAGACAAATGGGATAAGTTTTATTCATCATGTTCAGTTTAAAATTTTCCCTTTGTTTATCTGCTTTTACCGCATTTGAACCAAGCAAACAAAAAGATGTCAAAAATGGTATAATACTACTGCACAGTTGCAGAGAATAAATGTTTTTTAAGAAAAGTTTATCCAAAATTACCCCAACCGTTTGGCAACGGTACGTGTGAAATGTCCAAAACTTGGATTCCTGATACTAACTAGATGGATTCCAAAATGGAAGACAAATGTTGAAATGTCCAAAACCAAACATGTCCAAGCTGATAGCTGAAAGCTTAACAAAAGGTTGGACCAACAAAATGCATTAGGCTTTTAAGTTTTTTTGTTGTCAATTAACATGCAGATATTAGAAAGTGTCTATGTATGTGGGCTGACATTATAACTGCAATCAGTCCACAAACTGATAAAGAAACATACTTGCCATGGACCTCCTGAATAAAAAATGCATATACAATATGAGTCAGATTTAGTCAGAATAACAATACTTTCCTTGGCTTCTCATAAGCGGGACCCTATTGCCGCTCAAGTGGGACTCGATATTGGGGACACTGTTTCAAAGATCCTTCGTGATAATTCTTGGAGACTACCATCCTTGAACAGTAGGATTCGTCATGTTCAACCACGTTTAACGGAATGGCTGTCTCACTTTGATTTCCCTGAGGTTCTTTCTACTAAAGAGGATGCTATTCTGTGGGATCAAATTAACGTTAAAAAGATCTCTACTTGGCAGATTTGGGACTCCATCTGAATGAGAGTTCAAGCAGCATCATGGTCTCCCCATGTTTGGCATAAGCTTATCACAAGGTATGCACACCATGAATGGCTCCTTTGTCCGGGAAGGTTACCTACATTTGACAGGTTACAATCCTTTGGGCTTCGAGTAAACACTAGTTGTGTCTTGTGTGTGGGCGGTAGCGAGTCCCATGATCACCTCTTTGTGAAATGTTTTTATAGCAGTTTTGTGTTGCAACAACTTGCTATAAAACTGCACATTTGCCTTCACCGAGCCACCTGGGTCCAACTTCTTCACTACTGGGGTCAGACCACTCGCACGGGTCATAGGGCTTTAGCTTTGCTCTATCTTCAAACATTTGCTTTCCACATTTGGCAAGAGAGAAATTCAAGAGTCCACAATAAAGGTCTTGGGGGACCGGTCTCTCTTATCAAAGGTATCATCCAGGATGTGCAAGCTCGGGTATCTACCTCAGCATGGTTTACTTCTCTGAATTTGAACTTCAACTTCGATTGTATTCATAGTTCCTAGAGGATCCTAGAGGTTTTCTTTTTTAGTCTAGTTTAGCGTGGCCTCTTTTATCTTTCTATCTTCAATCTACTCGAATAGATTGACTATAGATAGTGGTCTCTAAGCTTTTCTTAGAGCAAGGGTCAACCCGTGTATTGGTTTTGTTGTTAATATATATTTACTTTACCAAAAAAAAACAATACTTGCCATCTCATTAATGGATTCCCAAAGTAAAAATTATCTCCCTCGAGCAATTCTTGAAAAACGTGTTGAGCCTTGGTTCCTTTTGGCAGAAACTGAGTGATCAAGTTCCTCTCCTTCTAAGATAGATGAGTTTTCCAGACCTATGGAAGAAATATATCAAACTTTAACATGTACCAAATAATGAACAATATCAACTCCTTGTAGTGGTTAGTATAAAAATGTGTTTACATTTTTTAGTATCTTATCTATTATGTTTTCTTAGTCCATATATTAACATCTAAATTTTCAATAAGATTAAAAGTCTTACGCGTGTAACCGGATGAGTGCTTTAATAATTAACATTATTTATTTTATTTTTTATTCATTCTAGTAATTTGAATAAATAATTTGTTTATTAAAATTAGTAAGATTAAAAATATGTGATTCATTTTGACAAATAATACAAATTTAGTTTTTATGAGATCAAATATCTCATATTAAATTTCACAATTTGTTCAATTTCAAAATTCGAGAAAAACATTGAAATATTAATGAATTTTTGGTCAAATTTTTTTTAAAATGGGTGATAAATCAAATCACCTCAACACTTAGGTATTTTATGTGTAAAATTATATTTTAAAAATGCTTCTTTTCCCACAGATTTATCGTGTGTAAAATTTATCATATTGAGTAACAAAATATATATATATATTTCGATTAATCAATAATTATATTTATTCAATCTAGTATTATATACAAACATATATTGTAAAAATTGAAAGGAGCTAATTGATGAAAATATCAATTTAGAATTAATATATATTCGGGATTAATTACATTTAATCTCATGATTAATTAAAAACACATGTCATGTTTGTTTGGAGATATTTTAATTGGGAAAAATAATCTCATCATTATTAATTTTTTAGGATTAAATTATCAAATAATATATTTACTTTGAATTAGTAAGTTAACATTATATTATAATATTAAAAACATTTATCTGATATTTTTTTAAGGGATAATGATGAGATTAAACCCTTATCTTTTATATTTTTCAATCTTATATTTGTTTACTAATGAATGGATTATAATTCTTGGGATAATAACTTCTTAAAACCTAGTCTAACCAAGTATTAAAGAGGAATATATCTATATTCAGCATCACATAATTTAACGAAATAATTATATTATGAGACTAGGGTCATATTTTAGAACCGTACTTAGAACTTTTAGAACTTTGTATTTTGTATTTGGTAGTTTTTTATTTCTATTGAAATTATGAGATATTTTAACAATTGAATTTAAGTAGATCTAATCAAAATTTAGGGTTCTACAATAACATTTTCCTTATTTGTATTATTAATTAGGGTTTACCAGCACAATTCTCTTTATTATGTAGTATAAATGTGCTAATAAATGTGCTATTTACCTGGAGTTGAAGTGTAAAAAATAACATTTTGCTGAAAAATTAGTTTTATTCTCTATTTTATGTAGAGTTCATAAGTAGAATTTTGCCTTATTTGTAGTATTAATTAAAGCATTGCAATAAAATTGCAGATACAAAATGTTGTGTTTGAGTATTATATTCTAAAAATATTTTTAAGCTACACGATGATGTTAAAAACATGTATATAGGATTTAATCTCGAGAGTCTGTTTCTAATTTAGGATTCTACAACAAACCCCACCTTATATTTTAATAATTTTTAAGATTTTATTTTGAATGTTAGTCTTAGTTGAGCACCACCCAACTTGACTAATTTCTATCAAGTTTTTATACAATAAGCATGTAATTGGAGAAAATACAAAGGATTATAATCATATCCTATACTTAATAAAATGAAACAAACATCACCATAAGATATGGTTTATTGCTGAGTTTTGTGGGCTGACTTGGTACAATTCCTATCAAAAAGCTAAAGACATGTAAAAAATTGCCATTTAGTAGGAATAAAATGTCTTCATGAATTTATATTTATGTTGTGCATGATTAGAAACGTTGGCATGGTTGTGTCGAGGTTTGGAAGTTAGTGGCTTGACTTGTGTTTAATTCATAATAATAACATTTTGACTAGTGAATCTTTCATTTCACATATTATAAGATTTTTTAAAAGATTTTGTATCTTTTTTAGATGTTTGTAACTTTAGAACTTATAAATTAAATTTAGATGCACTTTTGCATCCGAAAACTTTGGCTCAATTTCAATTTGATTTAATTACTTTTAACCTTAAGAGTTGCATCATAAATTTAGAAAGTGGTGACATTTTGCATCATTTTAGTAGTTTTGACGCGTTAACCTTAACGATGAGAAGGGCATTTTTGATAATATTTTTATAGTTCACTTTACATCCTAGAATTTCACTTTGCACCCTAAAATTTTGGAATTAGTATTATCAAAAAATAATTGTAGTTCAAATTATCCTAAAATTTGTAATTTATATTATCAAAAAATAACTTTATTTCACATAATTTTATTTCAAACTATTAGAAAATTATCGAGTTATAATTTTTTTATGTTCATGTTAGGAATTTAAAACTGGAGCATTAGTTAATTTGGTCTACTGTCAAATTTATAAAATTTTATGATTCACACGAGATTCACGAAATAATAATTAATTCAGTAACAATATTAAATTATATACTTAATATATTATTATGATTATATTAGTTATTTATTAACAAAGATATATTTATTATATCATTATTTTCATTATTTTTTATATTTAAATTAATATATTATTTTAATTTTAATAAATGATTATATATTCCAATAAAGGAAAATTTGTAGGAATTAATCGAATTTTAAAAATTGAGACGGTGATTTTTAGAACACTGATTTTAAGTATTGCATAGGTAAATATTATATATTATTACATAATTGACCGTTTAAATTAATTTCTAAATATTAGGATATGATTATCTATCTTTATATCCATTACGCTTATATTATTTAGCTAATGTTTATTTACTCTTTTTTAATATAATATTTTACTTCGACTAATTATACTTTATTTAAAATAATATCAAAACTTGGTAAAAGACAATTGACTTCATGTCAAAAATGTAAAATGGATATTTATTTGCTGCTTTTCTAAACTTTGGGGTGCAAACTATTTCAGTTTAAAATACTAAACCTGAGATTTAGTGAAAGTTTTGGGATGGAAAGTATAAACTAGTCTTAAATTTTATATGTTGTTACCATATTCAAAAATTATATACCTTTTTGTATGTTGTTAAATATTAAAATTTAATATAATACTATTAAATAAAATTAATACTTTAAGCTAAAATACCCATTGAAACCAACCCAACTTTTTGATGATTCGAGTTTAATAATATAACTAGTGCGAGGCACATGTCATTTTGTAGAGTTTTTTTATGTATTATGCAATTATAATGTTCTTAGACAAACTTCAAGGTTCTTAAGTCAAATTTTAAAGAAATGGACATAAAAATTTTCTCCAACAAGATTAGTGTCCTGTCTATAACATTAGGAGCTTTGAATGCTAGTGAATACACCCTATTCAACTATTATTATATTATATTTTTCTTATCGGTCTATTTAATATAAATGACTTTAATAAATACAAAGATAGATAGAGAGAAATAATTAGGAGCTCATTTATTTATATTATTTGTAGTAAAAATGCAAGGAGGTTGCAAATTGATTGTTTATCAATATATATTATTTTCATACAAGATATTACCAAATTACAAAATGTTTCCAATATAGCACATTTAGTAAAATATATATATATATATTCTTGTATGTGTTGTATAATTTGTATTTAATAAATAAATATAAACAGATTAGTCAGTGGAAGCGATTCAATTTAACGTGGAGAATGCCGTTAGTATGTTTACAAATAAAAAGCTAAAAATTAACTTATATGTTGAATACATAGTTGACCAAAAATTTTGAATTTTATTTAAATAAACTCTATGTATATGTCTATTTTATTACTAATTCACTACTAACTTACAATTAACTTACTCATTTTAAAAATATAAAAAATGCATAAGTGAAATCAGAATGATTTGAAATCATAATATACAATAATATAAAATTTACATTACTGTTAATATTAAAGTTGATTTTAATGAAAAATATTAGTTTTTGAAATTCAACATATGTATTTATGCGAAAATGTTAGTTTTTTATTTACACTAGTGTTAACAAAGTAAGATTAAGTTATGTGTATGTATGTGTTAGCATGTAAATTATTGTATGTTATATTTCTCAGTAAATTATGATAGTTTCAATTATTTATATGCTAAATATCTGATTTATGTACATGAATAATCATTATTAACATCTGAAGAGACAATTGATTGCTTAAATAACATGCATTTATAATTATTCAAAAATTAAAATTATGTAATAAGTAAATTGTCATAATTTATATATGGTATTAATATTATCACTGACAAACAATCCATATCTATTTTTTACGCAACCGAGTATCAATTATGGTTGTAACATAAAGATAGATTATATATTCTTAAGACTTATTATTGATATTCATGATTTTTTTCAAGAACTTGAAGGAAAAATTGTAATTATATCGTTACTTAAGTTTCTTTCATTACGACCCTAATATTTCTTCATATGATAATTTGATAACATTGTATACTATTCTCCTAAAATTAAATATTTTTCAATTCGATAAATTTTTATAAATATGAATTGAACTAGTTAATTTCTTCAAATTATTGAACAATATTTTTTTTAAAATAATATAAAATACATTGAATCAAGTGCTACATTATAGTATAGATATAACTTTTATTTGAATAATTCTATATATTAGAATAATTGAAAATATTTGTACAATATTATATTGATCAATGAATATTGCTTATCTAAAAGAATTCGTTTTAAACAGTTAGTTTCTTTAAAGTGAAAAATAAAAAATAAATCGATTTAATATATCTTCTTAATTATAACAACTCTGGTGAGATCTCATATCAAATTTCTAATATTCTTAAAATCGGGACAAATCCCAAAAAAAATAATGTGTTAGCAGTGAAGTTATTAATTTTAATATAAATAATCAATTGACTTGATTATAAAGGCCTCAAACATATTAATTTATATTAACATAAGATATTGAAATAATTTCACATTATTAGTAAGATATTCTCACCGAGCTTGTAATTTAAAAACGTAGAATGTGGCCAAATTTTCGGCCAGGTCATGTAGTCAACTTTTGAGTATTTTTTAAACAATGGGCCAAGTTCTGATTTAAAATTTGAAATAAATTAAAATGCATTGACTCATTATAATTAGAACTTATCTAAATATGTAACATCAATATTGATTATTTATATATAAGCGATTCTATTTTCAATATTTTTTAAAAAAATATATATATATATATATGTACATTTTAATTACTTTTTATAATAAAAATATGTTAAAAATATATGAGATATATTTTCAAACTAAAAAATGATTAATAAATAAGATAATTATCCATTTATGTACTATGCCTAACTTTATATTCAATTCTTTAAAATTAACTGTACAAATATTCAACTAACTATCTTTTTTTTGCGAAATTCAAGTAACTATCTTTAAAGTTAAATAAAATATTGATTTAGCACACTTACATATTATGTGTATGATAAAAAGCACATGTGATAATATGGTGTACTGGTATGAGGTTGTATTGGTGAATGAAATATCTCGAGTTCGATTCCCACAAACTACATCTTTATATAAATATTAAAAAGTAAGACTACTTTAGTCTTTTCAATGAGAATTTTTAGTCTCATGAATATTATCCACTTATTCTTCAAGTGATAGATGTTGGAATACTCTTAATCATTACTCTTAATCATTAGATAAGCTTACACAATTTAAAATTAGGCTTGTACACTACGCCATAGATGGGCTAATAAGACACTCATTTTACGTCACCTTAGGCCCGTTTTATGTTGCAATAGGCCTATTGTAACGCCAAATAACCATTTCATCCGCAAATGTTGCCATTGCTATCTAATGTAATGTTTTGATTATCAACCGTAACACAAATAAAAACATTACCTTAGGGAGATAGAGTAACACTAGATAAATCAAATGTAACGGCAATTCAGTGTTACCTTAACATTTGAAAAAATCATGTGGGACTCACCTGACTGGATTGCCACGTAGGCAGCCACGTCATATAGAGGGACCCACTGACACGTGGCGAGCAATGCCACATGGACTGCCACGTGGACTGCCACATGGATTGGCTAATCAGTTGTACCCACTGCCACGTCATCATATGGGGCATGCTGCCACGTCATCAAGGGGCCCACTGCCACGTCATCAAGTGTGGCCCACTACCACGTCATCAAGTGGGGCCCATTGTAACATCATCAAGTGGGTCCCACTGCCATGTGGGACCCAGATATGGGCTCACTTTTATTACTGACGTAACAGTAAATAAATCTAATGTAACACTGTATTTTGGCAAAAGAAACACAAATTTAGATTTTTATAACAGTGATAAATATAGCTATTGTAACACTAATAGATAACATTTCGAAATATAGTTTTGATAAACACATTACTGCCATTAACAACAAACTAGTCTTACAGCATTCAGAACACCAACTCCGCCAACGTAATAACCACTTCGCCAAAATTATAGTACGATTCACTACATCACTCCACCAAAATCATACTAACAAGAACACCAAACAATCCCCAAATTCCAACTCCAACCAAACCAAATAAACACCATCCACCACCAATTACAGTGAGTACCAAAAGTTATAAACCAATAATTCAAAAGTCTAAATAACATAACTGTTCATACTATTAACTCAAGCTAATGCTTGTAAAGAAATATCTAAGAAGAAGTCCGGGCAGTCTTGGAAGTCCCAGCAATCCCGACAGTCATTGGTGTACCATTTTCATCATCCTCGCTTGAAATATTAGCATCAACTTCTCCAATGTCCAGATTCAAGCCTGGATTAGCTGCTGCGATCTTTTTGAGAATAACTGACAAGTTATCCTGCACTTTCTTGAAAACCTTTTCTTCCAGTTCAGCCTCAAGTTCTCCCCTGATCTTTGCAGTCAAATCTTCCAAATAAGTGTCTGCAGGAGCCGAATCTGATTCCATCACTTTCTTGTTCTTTCTCTACAAGAAAAATGTTGTTAAACAACTTTACCATAAAATTGTGCTACACAACTACACAACTACTAACAAGGTTTGCATTAAGGTGGCCTATACTAATACTTAACAGCCTATTATTTCCGCTAAGTCTCTTATATTATTTGTTTTACCAAATAAATTAAACTAACAAAACATACTTGGCAAAGCATTTTTTATCTCTTAATTTTAAAGAAATAGACAAATTGAACTACCGTGCAGCATTTAACCTCCATAAAAAAAGTAAAGTCCTTACGTTTCTTTTTTGTGGAGCAGCCGTAGTCTTGTATGTTCGGCCATCTTGTTCATGAGATTCCAAATAAATTTCAGCTTGTGATGGCGAGGCGAGATTAGGATCAGTCTTTTTCTGTTATAGAGCATAAAAGAAAAAGGCAAGGTTATCTAGCTCAAAGTTATCACATAACTATTGATTTACTTAAGAAAAATTGCACATCAACTATTTAAAAAATGCCTAAGCACTAACATTCAATCAAAGGATTTATGAACAAACAACTAGGTAGTCATTACTATTTAGTAGACACAATCCAAGTGTGTACGGGAAGTCAATGAAGGAAATATTAATGCAGTTCTGAAATTGAATATCTGAATTCAAGCAAATACCAGCAAAAAATAGACAAGCATCTGATTTCTGAAGAATTAAAGCACAAAAATGTTTGATGGCACTTGACATGAACAACTAAATTATTGTGTCTGCGAGCACTATTTTATTAGTTTTTTCGGGTTGTTCACAGTGAATTATTTAAAGTTATATAAATGCGGATTGGTTTGTAATAATCTGAATATCATAACTAATCAGACAACTAAATAATTGCTAGTTATAATGATGATATCGACAAGGACAGATACATTATTTAAAAAGGGGGGGTTCTAACATGTCCCATTTTAAAATTGGATTTAAGAACATGTCCCCATCTAATTAAATTATAAATTTATCCTATAATTAAAATTTAATCCAATTTAACTTAACCATGGGGCCGTAATTATAATATCAAAATAAAAGGGGAAATATTCATAAATGTACTAGTTAATTTAGGAATCATACCAACTTTTTTCCAACTTCTGCACTACTGTTGGCACCCTGATTGTGTGGGTCAGTTACCGAAGCGCGGATTACTTTGTTATCATGTGTTAATTCCTATAAAAAATTGCATAATCCAGTTTGAGAATCTTTAAAATCATTAAAATCATATTAAAAAGAAGCACGAAGGCACCTTCACTGACTCATCTCCCCAATACTTTATCAGTAATTTAAAATCCTCGAGCGGAATCTCCTTGGGCCTATGTTCAAGCCTTTCATCATCAGTGGCATGCTGTGTGTAATGCTTTGCCTTCATCCGATACTTATAAGTCCTCCAGCATCTATTAATTATCTCATAAACCCAGGACTGAGCTTCATTCGGAATAATATAATGGTCCTAATATATAATAAACTCAAGATCAATAAAATGAAGGGGTTAATTGAAAAATAAATGAAACTGAGGTTTAGGTAATAGAATTTACCCGAGTATAGTCCCACATTTTCTTCTTCAATTGTTCAGGAACCAGGCGCCAGTTGACATAAGTAAGAGAGACATTTTCCTTTGAAACTGTTCCGAGAAAATTACTCAGCTCTCTCGTAACTTTTCCGTCTCTTGAAACAGGTACATTTTGTTTGTTCAAAAAAATCACCGGTCTTTCATCACGTGTCCTTGCGTGAACAGTTAGCAGTTTTGTCCTTCCTCTCCATTTTTTGGGCTTTGGTACTTCATAGTACATGCACACACAAAAAAAGGTGACTGCGAATTTAATAATTAATTAAATTCTTACTGCCTCTCCATCAATAAATAATTAGTGTGCATAATTCATGCGTAGTTATATTTAGAAAGTAAAAGTACCTGCTTCAGTTTCTTCCTCAACAACATTTTCCGAATTAGAAGCGTGCACATTCTCGGTTGTTGGCGGAAGAATGCCCTGCTTTTGACGTTCCCGCATTGCTAAATAAGCAGATACAGACCCACGTGATTCTGAATTGCTCGCGGATTTTAAGATTTTACTACATGTTGCTTTCAGGAGCTTAGATTTACTGGTCATTTCCTTGTCAGATGTTTTACCAGCTTGCGATGGTTCATTCTCTGTTGCAGCGGTGACATTAGCTCGCGAACGAGTTCTTGGTCCAAGGGGGACATGGTTCTTTTTCTTCCCATTCTTCGTTCTCTACAATTATTAGGATTGCAAATATAATGTGAGGCAAAAGCAATAAAGAGTATAAAATAAAAACAAAATATATAGGAAACTTGATATAGTGATAAACAAAATATCAGGTCTTAAACAAATAAAAATGCAATTTACACTCTTGAGAAACAAGGAAGGAAGGCCAAAGTAATGAAGACTGTAAAAGAAATCCATACCTCAGATGAATCATCACTATCATGTTCGTCCTCACTTTCCGGATTATAATCATCATCATCCGGAGAGGCTTTATCTTTTTCTTTGGATTTCTCAATAACTGTTGCTGATCGAGCTCTCAAATCAATCACTAATTTTTTGATCCCAAGTTCTTCCAACCTTTTATCATTTTCCTTCATTCGATTAAGTCTTTCTTGCTCACATGCTGGTAGCGGTGGGGGGGGGGGCACCTGCAATAATTATAAATCAGCACTGTTATTAGTGTAGCTCAACTATGCATTATACTTTCTTTCTAAAAATTTGGAAGGAGTGTTTAAGTGAATATTACAAGTGTTACAGTCCATGTTAGAAGAAAAAAAAGAGGAACATTGACAAGGATACCTCGATGTCAGGTATAGCAAGTTCAAGGGGACATCTTACTTGGCGTGCATCACCTTATAGCTGATCTTTCATTTTCTCATTATTTTGCAAAGTACGGGGTCTTTTTCTTTTGATTTCGGTCAGTGGTGGTGGGGGCAACTACAATAATTTATGAAGACAAGGTCAGTGATTAAATTGACATAACACAACAATAATCATTATAACTTATGTTTTTAAGAAGGAAAATTAAAAAAATACCTCTTTATCCTGAATAATATCATCTTGTAACTGCAGTTTCCTTCTAGCAGACCCTTTATCGTTTCCTTGCCTGCAGTTGCATCTTGCTGAGTAGGCAACAGAGCTGGCGATGATCGTAACGCATACCTCCGACTGGCCTCAGGTGTCTTCTTAACAATCTTTCTTGGGTTCTGCTTCTGCTGGAGTTTATGTGTGGTAATATATTTCCGCTTTTGTATTTTCTTCGGTGAAACTGTATTTATGCAAGAAAAAAATCCAAGTCAAAGAATTATCTTCAACTAATATGGACATCCAAGTCCCATTATGCATATATAAAGAGATACATAAATAGATAGAGATGTGTACTTAATGGGGACCTAATTATTTATCAGCAATAGGCATACCTTCAAACAGGCTTTTCCTCGGTCTGACAATCACGTGTGGCTGCATCTCACACAAAGGCTAAATTGCAGGGTCAACAACTGTGTCTACATAAAGCTTGACCTCTTCGCCATCGTTGCACTTTTCTATCTCTTGAATGATGTCCAGGTCAGTCCTCAGCAGCTTCCAACCACCATGTTTTCCTTCTTTTGCATAGACTCCTCCGATTTCATTGAGTTTGAGGAGATCCTTCACCTCCTCCATCAGATCATTATAAGCCCACATATCAGCATCTACATTATAAATAGTCAAGCAATCTCCACCAGAGTAACTTGTCCTCTGAAACTCCCCACCGTGGTACAATCTAATATTAACGTGTTTTTCTGCCATCTTGCACAGAGTTCAAAGAGATGTCAATGGCTGACCATTAAACAAAAATATTTCAAATGTATCTTTTCCAAATCCTAGTATGCCATAAACACATATCTCAAACTAATTGGTAAACACATATTAGATCAAATAATAAACAACAAAATATTCATGAATTGGCACTCGACACAAATGCAACAAACACAATTTCGATCACAAAAAGTTATTAAGCATCTACTTCATATCCTATATTTGTTTTTATTACACGTGTAGGATATTTGCAGCTAACATACAAAATTATAAAAATAAGAAAAAATAGTTATCATATGCATCTACTCCCGACAACAAGACTCGTTCCCGATTTACAAGATTAATTTTTAAAATGATTTTTTCGATGATCCAATCATACAGATGTTAAGATATATCGATTTTATAAATGTGAAAAATTATTAACAAATTTGAAATTCATCTTGCATGTCAGGATTAGAAAAATCCAGTAAAAGTATCACTCCCGACAACGAGACTCGTTCCCGATTTACAAGATTAATTTTTAAAAATATTTTTTCGACGTTCCACTCGTACGGATGTTAAGATATATAAATTTTATTCATAAGAAAAAATTATTAATAAATTTGAAATTCAACTTGCATGTCAGGATTAGAAAAATCTGTAACGACCGACAAAACACAAGTAATATTCTAATTTTTATTTAGACCGCCTCAAAAATTTATAAATTTTAGCCCTCTAGAAAATTTTGCTTTTGTACCCGGATAAAAATAATAAATAGATAAATAAATAAATGAATAAGTAATTAAATAAAATAAAATTTGAGGCTAGAATTAAATCTTAGAAAATTTTATCAGTCGTTTAAAATTTTATTGCATGTGCGGAGATCCCTAATTTTATTGATAATAATTATTAGTCATTAATTTTATAAATTTATTTTTTTAATAAAATTAGAGCAGCTAATTAAATTATTTAGAATACTATTTTATTTTATCCAGTAAAATTATTTTATTAAATTTAAACTCTAGTAATGATTTATTTGAGACTCAATAAAATTAGTACCATAATTGTTTTAAGATATTTTAATTTAACTCACTTAGGAAAATTTTTATCTTTATATTTGTTTTTAGTTGGTAATAATATTTTCATCATAAAGAAAAGTCATAAATAAAATAAAATGTTTGGCTTATAAGTGAAGCTTGTTAGATATTTTGATTACAAGTATCTAGAGGTGAGATTTTTTTTAAGAAGGGTCTAGATGAAGATACTTTTACAAGAAATTAATTAATTAAGGGGTCATGAAGAGTTACAAAGTTTACTCAAGAATACTCTACATGTGTGAAGAGTGAAAGATCAACAGAGAGAATTTAGGTTACTCTTTTGCATTCAAGGTAACTACCGCACTTTTATCTCTCATAAATTTGTTAAGATTGGTGTCATTATCTTTTAATTTATTTTTAGAAAATAATTAGGGATTTGATCATTAATGCTGTTTATTTGCTATCAGTTAATTTTGGTAGTGAGTTGAAAGATACAACCTTTGAGTTTTAGTTATACATACATAAATTGATAAAATTATAAAATGGGCTTGGGCTTTTAAAAACAAACAGGGGGTTATGGGTGAAAGGGGGAAAGTAGTAAAATTAGGTTTAGTTGCCTTTTATTACACAGATGTGTTGGTTGTTTTGGTGAAGGTTTTAATTTGCAAAACCACCGCGGCTGTGGAGTCGCCGGCGGTGGTTTCCGTTATGGTGGCAGAAACAGAGGTTGCAGGAGGAGAAGGGAAGACCTGTGTTGCGTGTTTGGTTGTGTATATTGTTGCAGTGTGTGGGAGGAATGAAGGCGGAACCACCACTGATGTGGTGGTGGCGATGGTGCAGACGGCGGCGTAACGCCGCTACTGGTGGTCGCGAGAGAGAAAGAGAGAGGAGAGATTGATTGAGAGTGGTTGAGAGGAGGGAGTTGTGTATGTGTTTGTGTGATGTTTGTGTGATGTTGGTACACGGGAAGGGGGACGACGGCGGAGCCACCACCGGCGTGGTGGTGGTGTTCGGTAGTTGCAGAGAGTGAGAGAGGGAAGAAGAGAGAGAGCAGAGAGAAAGAGAGAGAGAGAGAGAGAGAGAGAACAAGAGAGAGAGAACGAGAGTGAGGGAGAGAGAGAGGAAGAGGGAGAGAGATTTTAGCCGGAAAATGGGTGGGTAATAATTTCTCGTAAAATGATTGATGGGTGCTTGTAGATCGGGTCATGGGCAGCAGGATTATGCGAAGAAATTTATGTTTCGGGTTAGCCGGAAAACGGCCGGCGGCGGCGGCTCCGGTCGGCGGCAGCCATGGAAGGTGATGAGGTGGTGGGGGAGGAAAGGTTGAGGATGAGTTTGGGGAATATGGGGGTAAATCTGTAAATTGGTAAAGTAAAATTAAAATGAATTGATAAATAATAAGTATTGTTAATTGGATAATAAATAATGGGTAATAAATGAAATAAAAGAATGGGATAAATTTAAGTGACATTAAAACAAAAAAAAGGGGGGGGGAATAGTTGGATTAATGGGAAAAAAGAAATTAGATAAAAGTAACGTATTATTATTTATGGTTAAACAAGAATTAGAGTATTAATTTATGGAATATAGTATAAGTGGTCATTAAAAATAATACAAGATACTTAGAGTGGATGCATTATTACCAAGTTATTTAATAGTAAAATAATTATAAAATAAAAATAGAAGAGTGTAAGAGTGATTATAAATAAAGTCAAGTTTTAGGGATATTATCGTTACCTTAGTATAATTTAATAAATAAAATGACTCGATTAATTCATTATTAAAAATAATGAATTAAGAATTTATTTGGCATTAAAATATTTAGAGTGAGTGTTTGAGCTCCTTTGTCGAATATTATTTAATTTTTTTCCTTATTTTATGAATTGATAGAAATTCTATTTTTCCTCGTGGAATAATGGAGCAATATTGAGCTCGCGTATTGTTTTAAATTATTATAATTATTCTTAGCATACGGGCGAGCAAGGCAAGTTTACTATCTCTCCACTCACCTTAAAAATATTTATTTTCGTTAATGTTTTGATTATATTTTTTCTCGGGTATTGTTTATTTCAAATTTATTTATTTATTCAAGAATGATTTTTTTCTGAATTTTAAAAATATTATCATTATTTTGGATTAGCTATTTGTATTTAAATTTCTTCAATCGATTACCCTATCTTTTAACAAACCTTAGTCGTGCTCATTGTTCGAGACGACTCCTTTTAATTTCTTTTAGTTAAGGTTTGATTTCTTAATTCGGGTCAACCACATTCGTTTCTTGTCGGTTACATCTATTGTCCAGATGTATCCACTTTTATTGAAATCAAGGACCGATTCATCGTTCGAATCAGAAATTATTTGGAAATATGTTTAGTTTATTACTAGTAGTGATTGGTCATACTCACAATAATCCTGAACGTTATTTAGTCGTTTGGTTATTCTTCTGATTTGAAATAACCAAATAACTTTTCTTTGAACTTGACCCATCTCTTTGTTCGAGATGGTCACCTCATTTGCTTTCCAGACGATGCCTTGTCTGTGTCGTCTAAAATTATTTTCTTGTTCTCTGGATTAATCCATTTTTCGGGTTAATGTAATTTATTTGGAAAGTGCTAGCTGTGTGCTAGACTTAGCAAATAAATTTTCTAGTGTCTAGCTTCGCTATCAAGGAATTACTCGGGGATTCATATTCAAAACTGGTCAACATGGTCCAGAAACGTTGACCATGATTATATGGTCCGGAAATGTTTACCATATCCAATCTGGTCCGTGATGGTTAACCATGGTTAGTGACAATGTGTTATGTTCAAAGTGACATCTGCTCCGTGGTAGACAGGGTTGTGCGATAACCCATTTATGGTTAATTGCTAGCAAAATTTGAAATGTAAGGTAGGACTTGCCTGAAGGCACTGATCACGCTACACGCGAGTTCTGCAGGAGTCGATACTTGTGACATGGTAGTTGATCGAGCCATGGGGTATCGAAAGGTGGACGACCAGTTTGCTCTTGTGTCATGTTATTTAAAGATGTGTTTGAGTTGTTAACATTCTCATATTTGAGTTTTATTATTTAAGTCGTCAATTACCGTTTATTCTTAAAAATTTCAAATGTATTCTGTTATTTCCTATTTTTGGGTGTTGGTTAAATAGTGAATTTGCTGAGCATATTAATGCTCACTCTTTCTATCATGACATTTCTTTTAGCAGTCAAATCAGAAAGTGATAAACACCCAAATCCGCGTGCGAAAGGCAAGGAAAAGATGCCAAGTTCAAGCATGGATCGTTAGATTGTCTGTGTGTCAGCTTCATGCTATGGAAGTCGCCTAGTAGTGGAATAAATTTTAGTTATGTAATAAAGTTCTAGTGTTTAATACTTTGGTTCGCGGAGTATGTATGGTATTAGTAAGTGATCCTTGGATCTGTGGACGTGATAAGATAAATGTAATAAAAGTACTTTTTATGCTATTGTAATAATAAACAGGTATTTGATACATTGCATGATGTGGCGACCCAAATCCATGAAAGACCGGGTTTGGGGGCGCTACAAAATCCAGTAAAAATACCATTCCCAACAACGAGACTCGTTCTCGATTTACAAGATTAATTTTTAAAATGATTTTTTCGATGATCCAACCGTACGGATGTTACGATATATCGATTTTAGAAATGTGAAAAAATTATTAACAAATTTGAAATTCATCTTGCATGTCAGTTTTAGAAAAATCCAGTAAAAGTGCCCCTCCCGACAACGAGACTTGTTCCCGATTTATAAGATTAATTTTTAAAATTCTTTTTTCGACGATCCAACCGTACGAATGTTAAGATATATCGATTTTAGTCATAAGAAAAAAATATTAACAAATTTGAAATTCATCTTGCATGTCAGGATTAGAAAAATCCAGTAAAAATATCATTCCCAACAACGAGACTCGTTCCCGGTTTACAAGATTAATTTTTAAAATGATTTTTTCGACAATCCAACCGTACGGATGTTATGATATATCTATTTTAGTCATGTGAAAAAATTATTAGAAAATTTTAAATTCTTTTTGTATGTCAGGATTAGAAAAATCTAGTAAAAGAACCAATCCCGACAACGAGACTCATTCCCGATTTACAAGATTAATTTTTAAAATAATTTTTTTGATGATCCAACCATACGGTTGTTAATATATATCAATTTTAGTCATAATAAAAAATTATTAAAAAATTTGAAATTCATCTTGCATGTCAGGATTAGAAAAATCCAGTAAAAGTACCCTCCCGACAACGAGACTCGTTCACTATATACAAGATTAATTTTTAAAATGATTTTTTCGAAGATCCAATTGTACGGATGTTAAGATATATCAATTTTAGTCTTATAAAAAAATTATTAACAAATTTGAAATTCATCTTGCATGTGAGGATTAAATAAATATGTTAAAAGTACCCCTCCCGAAAATGAGACTCGATCCTGATTTACAAGATTAATTTTAAAATAATTTTTTCAATAAAAAAAATAAGATAAAAATCTTTATATAATAATATTTATAAATTAAAAAATTTATTAACTATTTTAACATTTTCACCCAATTTTTTCATTCCCTCTCATCAAATTTCATTTCCCCTTCTTCCAAATTTCATTTGCCCCCTTTATCTCCCCCCCTTTTTCCCAATCACACTACTTCTTTCCTTTAATTAATTTTCTTATGCTCCCAGCTCCCCCAATTTACCTTTCCCTTTCTTATCCAATTTCCTTCATCTCCAATTTCCCTTTCCTCTCCTTCATTCCTCTGCCGCTCTTCCATCTACGATTTCTTACCTTGATTTTTTCAAAATTACATCGATTAAGTAATTTTCATCCATCGCCTCATTTGCTGATAGTAATCTAGATAGAAAAACAAGAAGTAAATATCAGTCTGGAATGGGGAAGAAGAAGAATATTATCAGGGTATGGGGCACACGCTTCGTATGATATGCAGAGATGAAGGGTTCTTTGGTCTATATAAAGGGATGGGAGCTACGCTGCATGTATGTCTTCTTGGTATGCTTGTCTTTTATCTTTGTTGGTCTGTCCTGTTACTACGTTTGATCTTAGACAAATTGTTGCTTTATTCAGGGAGTAGGACCTAGTATAGCAATAAGCTTTACGGTTTATGAGATACTGGGATCATACTGCCATACTAAAAGGTGAATTTTTCGGAGTGATTAAATCATGTATGACCTTTGTGACAAGTGATTTTGTTTCTATGCTTATGAATTTTATGTATTAGGCCAAACGATTCTACTGAAATGGTAAGCCTTGCTTGCAGTAGCCTCTCGGGCATGGCCTCTTCAACAGGTATGTTAAAATGATAAACTGTTATAAGTCCTCTCTGTTCTTTGTTTTATTTTTTTTGAAAGTAAGTCGAATCTCCTTACCAATTCACTCTATTTATGTTCTTGATATTGTTCAGTATTGATCTTTGCAGTTGGTAATTGTTTTTTTGTGATGCTGCTATGTTTTTGCACTTTACAACAACATTTCCTCTGGATCTTGTTAGGAGAAGAATGCAACTGGAAGGAGCTACAGGGCGAGCCTGTATTTATAATCAGCAGGTGTTTGTTTTTTTATATTTGTTATTCTTTTGTGTTTTTTGTTTTATTCAAATGTTTGTTTTAGTTTTAGTTTATGGGGGTGTTTATACTACTGAAATGTTTGTTACTTCGTACTTTTGAAATTTAAGGAATTTTAAGGAAATTTGTTAATTATGAATGCATAAGGTTTGTTACTTCAGGTTAGATTTGTTTACGTGGTGTCGAATTTAATAATCTTATTTTTGATAATCAAGTTGGGTTTTAATGGAATTAAGGGCCATGTCAGACATTGACACCCATGTAAAGCACTCCCTGGACATCTATTAAGCTGAATATTAAGTACTAATTAATAAATATAGTTACCCAAGTTTGAACTAAAGTTATAAAAGAGAATTTAGGACGATATTTTGTATTTCGTTTTTACGTGCCTTTTTAACCTGCTCATATTTAATTAGTTAGAAACACAAATTAGTTCACTGCTGCATTATTAGCAGGATTACGTTTTCAAGCACTTAAAATTCGAGTATAATTTGAAATTTGCTACAGTGGTGATTTTGCAGTTTTGATATGAGTAGGCAGTTGATATAACTGTCAGGATATTGAAAGAAGGAGACATGGATGCAATAAAACTGGAGGGCGGATCACTTTCAAGAATTTCAGCTGCAAAAACTATTGTGAAGTGCTGTTATAGGTCACGTAGGGCTTACTCCTCAAGCTATTAGTGTTCTCGTGGGATTTAGGCCTTAAGGAAAAAATGTTGTTAGTGTTGTCAAGGTATCTCCAATGTGTATTTATATCTTCTTAATGTAAATTAATAAGTGTTTCTTTGAGAAGTACTTATCACTATGTTGAATTAAGGTTGTGGAGACGGCAATGGCATTACAGGAAGTTGGATGCTTCTCTGTTATTCTTCAGTATGTGCCTCTACCTGTGGCTGCAGCAGCAACATGGGCTCTTAAAATATTTACCACCGGAATTGGGGCTACAGTCATCTCTACTGTATTAAGGATTGTGAGTGAAAAAATCACAACTCTACTGGTACTCCTACAAAAACAGGAAGCAATAATGCTAAGTCAGGTAAAACTGATATCTCAATGCACTTAAATGCAACTCCACTACAGCTACTTTCTCAACTTGAATCTGCAGGTGTTGATCCTTTGTGCTTGACAGAGAAGAGCGAGGTCGAGTTTATCACAGAAAACGTCACCTCATTCAGAAACAAGGTGCAACAAGCCTGAAGACATGTCTCATCTATTAGAGAATGGAAGTAATAGTCAAGACTTAAAGTTTCCCCCTGCTAAGAGAGCTGTTAATGGCTGCAAGACAGGGTCAAACAATGAGGATGTAAGAGAAGCTCCAATACTTATAGAGAATCTTTGTATTGCAAATTTAATTTCAATTGTTAAATAACAATTGGATTATCATAATACTATTTTATTTTAAAATTGGTTTATTTTAAATAATGAGATTAATTTTGTAAACAATTGTGTGAAAGCCACTACAAAAATGGTGAACACCGTTGTATGTCTCACTGCATAATTTTAAAAAAAAACTGTTATCTTTTGATATTCTTTGCAGTGGTTTAAATCTTTTACATCATTGTCTTTTAAACATAAAACATTCATGACAACAATTTTTATTTGTTAAAAGAAGTTTATAAACCGTTGTTTATGAAAATATTGAATAAGTTAACAACAATGGTTTTTCTACAAAACCATTGTTGTTAAGTTAGGTAGACAATAGTTGAATAAAGAAACGGTTGTTTAAACAATTTCCTAACAATGGTTAATATAGAGTTCCCGTTGTGAAATCTTGATTATAACCAGTATTAAAAAATGTTGTTGAAACTCCCTTATTATAACTGTATTAACAACCGTTGTCCAATCTTCGATCACACGAGTGTTGGATAGACAACGAAAACTCTACCTGTCAGATAACGGTAAAAAACAGTTGTATGATTGCAAATATGTTGTAGTGTACGTAGTCGATTATTAAAATACACATCGAAAGATTATCATTTTGTTCATTGGTCAAAAGTTATAAGATTTCACAACTATATTTTTGGGTCGGTTGGTCATAAATTGATTTTGACCCATTTGCGATCACAAGATACCGTGGAAATCAATTTTTGTTTTTTACCATTTTATTCGTTGAATTTCGTGAATGATGTCGCATTAACTTTGACAGTGCCACTTCTTAAATTTAAATTTTATATATCTTTAAATTTTACAAATTCTTTTAATATACTTACATAAATGAGAATATAGTAAATATCATTTATATCACATTTACATTTAAAACCCATTCACATAGTCAATAATTAGCTCCAAAAAATAGAAAAAAATGATAATTATTATTAAATAATGGAAATGGAAGGGTTCTAACTGAAAATTTATTCATAAATATGTAGGAGCTGGTAAACCGTATATATTGACTTTAAAATTGTCAAATAATATATTCAAACACTATAAATGTTCAAATTTAGTAAAAGAATACATAATTATTATATATTAAAAATAAGTGTAACCTACCAATTTGCTTCACAACCACATATATTAATTTCTTACTTGTAAGCTCCATGAAACTAATTATGGAATAACAACAATACTATATTTAAAGCATAGCTAATTGTTTCAAATGATAGAACTAAAATTTAAACAATGAAAATTAAATTTTCTCCACTAATTGATATCATGAATGGTGTGTCATCTTATAATGCATTAATGAAAGAGTGCCATCTATTCAAAGGTATATTATCTATCATTCACTTGTTTTAGACATATTTATGGCTGTCATTTTCTAAGTACATAAATATTTTCCCTGGATTCTTAAGCCATATAAATAAGTTTAATATATAGTAAGTTAAGGTTGAACATACATCAAATATGTTAATATATTAATTGATTTTTAACAACCTAACCCTATATTCTAGGAAAATAGCGGAATGACTATGAAGGCGGAACAAAGGAGGTGGACCTTGTGAGGTGCTTTTGCCGACCACGGTCTCATTAGGGTTTAAAACAAAAAACAGCAGTTAGAGATAAGAAATTGGTGACATGGCCGTATTTTATTGGGAGGAACACATGCACTTTTCAATGTGTAACTTTCAATATACAATGTATCTGGTCATTCTATCTCTACATACAAGAGATAATGTGTATTAATATTATAGATCTCACTCCTGTCTATATAGTGTTAGGGCTCATATATATTTCACATATAACCATCTCTAATGTTCTGAATATCATTAGCTGCAAAGATCAAGCTCTGCATCTTTCGAAGATCAATCAGAGAACTGAATCTCATTGTGATTGTTTAAAAGGTATATTTCTTCTATTAAATTCGGCAATACATATTTATGTTTGTATATATTAATATACACCTGTGGACGTCTGATTATGAGGAGATCACTTTTAAATGGGAGAATTGGAGATCAAATGTAGGTGTTTAGCAAACTGAATATGCTAAACAAAATTTCTGCAATGATGTCCTAGGATATACATGTTTATTTTTAATTGTATTTTGTTGATTTCCCATTGTTCAATTGATTTGCTCTATTTTCATGTTTAATTTATGTTGAACCGCATATATTCTCGTCAATAGTTTTCTTAGCCAATTAATCGGTTGATTAATTTCAGTTCGGAAATTGGATTACTGAATTTTGAAAGTGATGAGGCAAAGTTTTGCTTCCATGTTTATTTTTCTAAAAATATAGATATTAAGAAATGTAGGATATTATTAAATCTTTTTTCGTATCTTTTTTTTAAGAATACGATATTGCGGATTTGATACCGATATTTTCATTATAATGTATTTACTTTTATGGAGACGACTGTATAAAGATTATTGTAAATTTTTGTTAAAACGCGCATGAAATATATGATATCTGAAATGGATAAAAATATGATACCATTTATAATTTTTTTATTATCAAATTTTAGAAATTGAAATTTATATATAAATTCTTAACATATGAGTCTTTTTTGATAGTTAAACCCACTAACACACCGAGACAAGTTCAAGCTGTCCACATAGTAACATACATGTTCCTTTACGGTGATCAAACATATCTCTACACTACAAGAAACAGAGTGATTTTCGACCGTCATGAATCCGATCGACTAAAGTCAAAGGTTTAATTTATGTTAAGTTTGCAAGTACAATGTTGACGAGGGATCTTATAATTTAATTTATATAAAGTGTTGTTAGATAAGTTGGGTTTGCAATGAGCATTATATTGTTGGTACAATTCATTTTTGTGCTATAGTAGATTTCCTTTTTCCTTTCTCTACATACAAATTTTGTGTTTTCTAAAAAGAAAATCCGTACCTTTTGTGATATTTTAAAGAAAAATATCCATTTAAACATCCTCTGCCTAATTCTTTATTTTATTTCGGAAATGCACATGAACTATAAAACGTATATTGTTGCATAAATTGCTGATTTTAAACATCAAATCTTATATTCTTAACATACTTTTTTACTTCTTCTGATGGTGGACTCTTGTTATAAATATTCACTTTTTCCTACATACATACCATTCGCGATTCCCATAACATTTTATTCTGTCTCAATTGGTGCTATGGTTTTAGTTTAGAATGAAGAAGAAGTGTGGTTATACTTCCATGGAAGGTGCGCCAAAGCCTGTGAACGAACTTGCCGATGTAATATATTCATCGTCCACAGACTCAATGAATTCAGATATGCTACGAAAAGAGGAGAATTTAAATTGTCATCCTTTTTCGATGCGGTATCCCTCTTTCCCCTTGCTTATATGCATCTCACTTTCTAGCATATATCTATGTGGATATAAATTTGGACTTAGATTTCCTCGACATATATATAATGCATACTATGAGACATCTTGAAAGTTTTGTGTTTTATAATATTTTTGTTGTTGAATAATATTTGAATCAATAATCAAGGAGTTGTCGTAATACCCCAGGATTTAGACAGATCTTGATTTCATAATATGATATCCCGGGTGGTCGAGCCCTCCCATCCTCTTCTTTAAAATTTGTTATGTGCTCGATTTGTGCACTCTACGGGTGCGAGAACAATTAAATATAACACTTTAACAAATTCAAGCCTTTTCAAATATCTTGAGATTTTTAAAGAGTTGTTTAATTATTTAATATTTAATTATTTTGATGCGTAAATAAATTATTTTATGTGTGTGGTAAGGGGGTATGTGGCTGATGTGAGAAATGAAAACCCGATGGCTTGCATCCCGGTCAATGGTATACATGAAAGTACACGGGAGCAACAACGAGGATCACTAGATGTTTCTCGTCATAGGTGGTGGAGATGTAAAGCTTGTGTCCGTGAGATTTCCCCTTCTAGTATTGAAGCTGCTGATAAAAGATCGAACGAACTAGAAGACAATATAAAGTCATTGTCTATAGACTCGGGAAATTCGGATGTGAACTGTCAATGTTTCTCGATGCGGTATTCCTTTTCTATTTCTTAAATTTTCTTAGGGGATTAAAAAATATGATTTTTGTCAAACTCGTTCGAATTCGTCCTTGTATGAGTTCGATAAGTTCATACAATATCTCTTATTGAAAAGGAGTTTGGACAACATAATGTGTTCGATAATTTTAATGAACATAATCAATATTTCAAGATGTTCGACTTGAGGTCGGTTTGTGTTCAGCTCGAGTTCGACTCATTCGTTAAACTCGAGTTCGATTCGACAAAAATAGTTGTATATAAATTATATATTATTCATAATTTATATTTAATTAAATTTATAATTATTTAAAATAAATATTATTTTTTACAAAAAAATTAAATTAAATTATAGGTAAAAGTTACTTTTAAAAAGAATATATAATATTCATGAACAGTTCGTGTTCGGCTAATCTCTATATATTGGTGAACAATTTGTGTTCATTTCGAAAATTACCGAACTCGAGTTCAGACAGGAATATTAGTTCGGTAAAGTTACACATCATTGTTTGATATCTTAAAACTTTGTTTGATTTCGTTAAAATTTCATCCGAGTTCAATTCTTTTCTATTTTGCACTTTTAGCATATTTTATATGCATAAAAATATTGGACATCATATCATGCATAATATGGCCTTGAAACAATTATTTGGTCACGAAGTTTTGGATGTTAAAATTAATTATTTCACTAATTATGACTGTCTCCGACACCTTATTACCATTCAAGGAGGTCTTAATTATTCAAAGTGGTATCTCTCTTGTTTGATCCCTCCTACCATCTATTGTTTACATTAACTTGAGATTCCTCCAACTTGACACTGTTTAACTTAACTTTTATTTTGTTTATGCATTCTACGAGTGAGAGTGAGTACTGTTAAATATCATTTTTGAATTTATAAGTTAAGTCCTTTCTTAAATGTTTCGAGAGGGTTGGTTCTCAATAGAATATGATAATTGTTTTGACAATTTATAATTTAAGGCCTTTCCCAATGATTGTGACCAGTGGGTATGTGGCTGAAACGAGGAATATGAACCCGAAGGCGTGCATCCCCTTCGATGGAATCACTGAAAACAGATGGGAGCAGTTAGGAGGATCACTTGATGTTCCTCAATATAGGTGGTGGCGCTGCAGATCATGTGTACGTGAACTTGTCACTTCAAGCACTACTGCTCAAAATTTTTCAATTAAGCTCAGAGTTGATGGAGGTAGATAGACTTCTATCATGTTTACTTTTTTTTTGTTACTTTAACATAAGCACACACACACACCTTGTTTTTGACAAAATTCAAACTCTCCATAAGGCGAAACAGAGAGGTGTTGGGTTACACTATCATGTTTCTGTATATTTTGTTTTTTCCTCCCAATATACTCTGCAACAAAACTCTACATCGAAATCTTCAATTGTTGTTTTTCAATTATTGTTATTCGATCTGTAATAAAAGTTAATTATGGATAGGTTCCCAGAAAAAGAACAATACTAAACCTCCTGCAAAGGATGTAAACATGGTAGACAGTATTGGTGAAAGTGAAACAGAGATCCCATATAATGTTTCACTAGAATTGTTAGCTAGCGTTGCGGAAGAAATGACATCTGATCAACCTCAACTACTGGAAACCTCTGAAGCATCACTGAGAAAGGACACTTCATTTGAGCGAGAAACTTCAGGTGCACTTATATCCCTATATCTAAGCACCATACACTAGTATATTCTTTTTATAGCTATTATATAATGGTCTGGACTATGTAAATCAACATATTCGCTTTCTTCTTTTAACATTGGATTATATAATCTTCTCCCAGTTCCAAAAAGCTGTATTAAAATACAATACTTATCTAACTAATAGCAATTATTGTTATGGGTGGGGAATAAGGCACCTGCTGGAATAGGTATCGGAACTCAAACTCTGCAACAAACAGGGGAAAGGCCTTCTTCATGCAATGGTAATAATACCCATTCTGAAGTCCAAGTAAATGATCGTATACTAATATTGTTGGCTAATACATTGTTAACTTAAACGGTCTATACGTTCACAGGACAAGAGTTCGTTAGAGCTCAAGGGAGCAGAAAAGCAAAGAGATCTTGTCCTTTCTTGCCTAATATAAATCCAGTTTCAACTAAGCATGCAAAGGCTACTGGTAAGTCAAGTCTTGTCACCCTTTAAGGATATGTCTCGTCACAATAAATGTGCTCCTTTTAATTGTTTAAGAGATAATTATTGACTCACATAAAGTTTGTATGCATGGTTTGCAGGATTTGTTTCTCATCCACTGATATCCAGAAAATCAAATTATCAGAAATAATTGATTTAAGTTGGAAGTCACGGAAAGTATCGAGGATGGGCATGGTTGGACACAACAACATTATTATTTCTGTAGTGAAATCCCCTAGCTAGATGAAAGTGGGAATGTTCTTTAGATAAGTCAATAGTTTAAAAAAAAATATTTGTTTGGATATTGTGGATAATTCTAGCAACTGTTCAGATTTATTTTATGGTAACTATCCTTAATTTGATAGTAACTCAAATTATAATATTTAAGTAACTGAATCAATAAATATGAAAAGAAAAATATGACAAAAATTGTTATCATGTAAGTTATAATAATGCAAATAACTAATAAACACAATACCACATAAAAAAATGAATATGTCAAATTTTACTCTCACACACATATTAAGTGTAGGATTAAAACACATAAAAATTATTTGTTTTAGAGAATTTAATACCTAAATTATAATGGGAGGAAAATAATCACATCATTATTAATATATGGGCTAAGTTTTATTTGTATATGGGTTGATTTATACGATTAGGGGACTATATTTCTTTTAAGATTTGATCTAATAATTATTTTGTGGGATACCGATGAAAATGGATTAATATGTTTTTTAAATTTTTCAATTTTATATTCATTTTGACATGCAATTATGGTGAAGGAATAAAATTTATTTAAAAAATGATTTGTTAGAATCGATTAAATAATACTTATAATATCTAACAATTTTTTGTATAACAAATATTAAGATTACAAAAATTTAAAATAATAATCAATCAATAACATGACATAGACATAGAGTATAAGGGCAAGATGGGATTTGACGGTTAGTGGTTTGGCTAGGATGATGCCTTCCCATAAGTTATTTTTAATTATAACAAACACATGAACAAATATGTCATTTCACATGTGGTTTATGAAGTGGTATGGTGGTATTGTGATTAGGAAGTTAGTGTTCAATTTGTAATGGTAACTTTTTTCTAATATTTCTTAACCAACACCTAGAATATGACATTTCACATGTATAAAATGTTATTGTAAATATATAATTATTTTGTTCTATTATATATCTTTGGGAGAGTTTGAATTTGAATGCAAGAGTTGAGGAAGAAGTTGAGTATAATTAGTATAGATCTGAGGCCCAATATGAATAATAGACTTTGTAATTATGTTGGGTACGTGCTTTATATCTTTTATATAAATAAACATATTTTATATTTTTTCGACAAATCAATCAAACTAGTTTGAAACAATGCTTGTATTAATAATAGTATAGATTAAAATCTTCAAACTTATAATCTTTTAATTTATTTTTCCATTGAGTTTTAATTACTTTGATTATTTAAACAATATTTGGAAGAGTTTTAAATAGATGACTTAAGAAACAACTTGATGTAAATATTATAGATTTTAATTGCAAAATAATAGTTTGTCATTATGTTGGATGTGTGATTCATTTATTTTTTAAATAATAAACATATTTTAGATTTTTAGAAGTAGTTAACAAATTTTTAGAAAAGTACCAACACACCAAACAAAACCATGTTTTATTTATAATAGTAGAATATAGACTAGTTTACCATGTAGGAGTCATGTTAATAGTTATATATTTTCATAATGACTAAAAATATTGTACAGGTTGGTTGTTAATTTGTATTCATAAAGACTCAAATACTCTTTTTAATCATTGTGAGATGTTAGTTCCTCTGCATATTCGACATTATAGAGTTTTGCTACCAATTATATACAACAAAACATATATTATAATACATAATACTTTCAAATATATTATCACTTAATCCATAATTCGATAAACAAATAAACATATGTAACATATATAATTTTAAGAGCATTATGCACAAAGCACAATGATATGTCACAACATGACTAACAATACAATAGGGAAACCATTAAAAATTATCTATTCACCAAATGTTTGATATAAGTATTTCTCATTTTTGTTTTATCTCCAACATTACATAAAAACAAATGAAATCAATTGAAAATGTAAATTAAATTTAAATATGATGCAAATTTAATACATGAATGACAACACAATGGAAGAAATAGTGCATTGACAACAAAACTTTGGATTGGTGAACCCAAATTTTAGAAAGGCCAAGTTTTAGAAATCAAAATTGTAGATATTTCATAATTTAACAGACATTGAATAAATATATGTTAAAATTTAACAAACATAATTAATGTTTTTATGTTACAATAGAGTTTGATATACATATCATTAATAACAATTTCATTTCATATCTATAATTGAGCATATAATGTATTCTCTAGTATATATACACGCACTACTAGTTAAAAACATTAGGACAAATAATCCCTCTCTCCACTCTCTTTTCTCTCTCTAGCCTCACTCTCTTTCTGAACTAGGGTGTTAAGAGTCGACTCTCAAATTTAGGATTCATACCGGTCACTTTTTAATTTTTCGCTACTTTCTCCCTCTTTCCTCTTCGTTCTTTCACGCCATCTTTTTATCTGTTTTTCTGAACAAAATCAAGATTTAATCCTTTTTTTTAGAAAAATATTTAATCCTTTTTAGATAAAATATTATTAAGTACCTAGTTATCAAGGTTGTTATGTGCCCATCTTTTCGGATGTTAATGTTCAGTTTTGATATTTTTGTGTGTCTTGTTAGAGGTTCGGTAATTTTTCAAAGAAGAATTTCTATGATATTTTGGGAGATCCGTAAAACTCGCATCAAATCTGCGACCATGGTGAATATTAGAATAGCAAAAAACTGTTCATAACTCTAAATATTGGACATATGATGCTTATGTGAAGGTAAATTGTAATGCTACTAGTTTCACAACTGATGTAGGTTCGATTACTCAAGATGTCATTGTGATACTTTCTTGAAGAATTTGCATATTCTAGGTGTTAAACAATCTGAAAACAAAATAGCTATTTATTTAGCATATTTTTGTTTCACAATCAAATTGTATTTGACAGTTTGGAGGCTTGTTTCGACTGTGTTTTTATGTTTTAATGAAATTTTCGCTTTTTCGTCAAAAAAAAGTATGAGACATTCGGAGTTAAATGTGGATTCAGTTTTGTAAAATACATATATATATATATCAATCTTGCAAAGACGTTGAAATTTATAAGATTCTTTAATTAAAAAGAAAAAATAATTATTTTAATATTGGTAAAAAACACATATAAGATTCAAATCCTAAATAATTATTTATAATAAAATCAAAAAATTAATTATCAAATTTTATAAAATAAAAAATCATGAAAGAAATAATTAATCTGGATAATTTTGATTTTATATCTATACCCAGTGTTCATATATTTTTAATAATGAAAAACACATAACTTGGAATAAACAAATTTGAATTAAAGTCATGAGGCAACCGAATTTAAAATAAAAAAATTTACAACATTTTATTTCAATAAATTTGTCCGTTACGCTCTCGGCTTTACCGATCATGCTTATTTATTCATAATTATTTGACGTGAAATAAGAAAAAAAGAAAGAAATAAAAACATTTAAGTAGTACCATAATCATATATAGTCCCTCTACAATAATCAAAATTTAGTTTAAATATAAATTAATTTATAGTATATCTAGTATTTAAACAAGAGTTAAAAACAAAATGAGATATAAAACATTAAAATTGAAAGTGAAGATATTAAAGAAGGGAAAAAATATAAGAATGAGTTTTTCATTAAAATATCCAAGTTGTAATTTTTTTTATATAAAAATACTATAGAATGGACATGAATTATAACTTTTTAATCTCTTATGCATGTTTGTACATCATCCAACCTCATAAACAATTTTTACTGTATTTTCGAAAATAAGTTAGAAAATAAGTTTGATGCAAGAAATATTTAATCACTCACGTGATACAATTAATCTACATTTTTATTATGTTTTGGAAGCATTATGTAGAACGTGAAAAATGTTATAATTCCTCCATCAAATTATTATACTGGAGCTAGATACCATAAACCTCAACACCATGAATATTATCCACATTTTAAAGTAAGTTCTTGAGTACATGTACAATATTATTTATGTATGTAAATTTATTAAATTCAAATATTTTTAATTTTAAATGTAGAATGCTATTGGAGCTATTAATGGCACACATATCAAATGTCGGATACATGAATTAAAGTGTACACCTTATTTAAATGCAAAAATCTAAAGACTAAATTGTGAAACAAAAATTTAAATGCAAACTTAGTCATACAAAAATCTTGATAACCTGAGTTTCGTTACCATCTAATATTTCATTTAATAATTTGTTTCGTGTGTGAATTGATGTGCGGCATGGTTCATTGTGTATAAACTTGTTATAGTAATAGAGCAAAGTGTATGCAACAACAATACATACAGTTTGCCATTCATGTAAATTATCTTCACTTTCTTCGTCATCATCTTCTTCAGAAATTTCATTCCATACAGTAGGAAAAGTATTATACACATTACTAGTCGATGAATTAGAGAAAGCATTATACACACTACTAGTAGACAAATTAATTGTCAGAGTTGGAATACTGGCCAAATGGATCATAGTACGACTGTCCACCTTGAAAATATGTAGCATCTTGACCACTGCTATCTTGAGAAGCCTGGCTAAATTTTTCAAAATGATTAAAATTCTTAAATTATTTTTTATTAAAATACATGCAATTGATGAATGCCTTGTAGCCCTTCTATCTTTTAGTTTCAATAAAAATCATGATATGAATGTAGAGTGTACCAACTAGATGCACTTGGACATGGTATATATACAAAAATAATACTAGCTCTATGTGATTCATCTATAATTCAGTATAGTAGTTGGAATACAACTAGTACATACAGATACAAATGTTGCACTATTGCATACAATGTACACATGTGCAACTGAAATTTAAAATCAACAATTCATTACACACCATAACAAATAAGTACATGATTTCAAAGTTGATGTCAGGATAATAATAGTGTATGGAAATCTCATCCTTTCACCACTCATCTCACACAAACCAATACAAAATAAAAGGGTCCTATTTCCCTTCTCAAGGAGATACCATCTAGAAAAGAAGTACAAGTCAGTACCGCACTTGACATGTTCTATTGAGTCAAGGAGATCAACAACCTCTAGTAAATTCGCATTTACGTTAGCAGCAGTTGTTTGGGTACTCCTATAGGACATCACAACTACCAAGTCATCAAGCGCCTCCCTCACACACTGGGCTCCAGATTTGTTTTGTTTAAAACCACTCTCCTACGAGATTTCAGCAAACCTGATGGAAATAAATTAGGTGATGGTTCAATGATGTTGTCATCACTATCGCCTTCTTTTCCATTATCATCACCAGGCACCTCTATGAAGTCCTCTCCCACTTCAAGATTCTCTACAGAATATGTATTGGCAGCTTTTGTTCATTCAGGGGTTGCAACAATGTCACCAAAGAGTGTGTCGTAGTACTGCATGTAGAGAGAAAGACCTTTATTTCTTTACTTCCCAAAATTTGAATTCTCCTGGTGCAGCAAAGTAAAAAGAGTATATTCATTCTACTTTGTCAGTTTAATTTCTATATCAGTAGCAATTATAACCACTACGTTGACAATATGCTAATTTGTTTTTTAACACCAATTGGATTCAGTTCTTTTTAAAATAATTCAAAATTCAAAGCATTATATTGGATTAATATTGGATTAATCAAATGGCAATGCGAACTTGCATTGAGGCAATATGTATTCCAGCAGAACTCAGCAAGAGTAAAAATGAAAATACACATATCGGGCACATTAAAAATTGAAAAAATAATCAGAAAAACACAATTCAGCGTATTATGAAGAAAGAAAAATTATAATAGAAGGAAAGAAAAATTAGCATTGAGCAGCAACGCCGCCACATACGAAATTTTAAAGTGAATGCATGAAATTTTCATTCATTAAAATTAAAGGTTGATTAAATGATTGTCCATTGGCTAGTTTCTACCAGGATGAAGTGGTAATAGAAATCTTGTAGTTGTTTAGTTAAATCATTAAAATCAAGCTAAAGAAGGGACAACCAACAGGCCCCGAGACATTTCCTGCTACCAAAACATCCATTAACATTTTTAATTTCAATTTCAACAATTTGTACAACGCAAGTAGCCAGCCGAGTACTATTACCAGACCTTCTGATACACACAATGGAGCAAAACAAACACCATACAAAAGGCTTTTAGGAAAGGAAAAAATATCTTATTGATCCTTGACTGTAGGCAAGGTGCATAGACACGATTTTTTGAGTGATCGTTATTTGAATTTATACATTTATTGGCAAAGACAGTTTAGAGTGATTCAAAGCTGAAATATTTACAGTCTGACGAATAAAGTTGGAGAGGTGAATGTTAAACTCAGGGTACCAATACAAACTATAAATTCAAGTGTTTATACTAATCATAGGTAAATACAGTGATTACATCAATAAATTCATTTTTGCTGGAGATTAGATATACATCAAGTAAGAGATATATATTTAAACGATAAAATGCTACAAATTAACAACTATTTCAGACATCATAAACATTTTATTTAATTCAAAAAAGGCATAAATGCAATCAAATAACAATCTTAAAAACAAACATCAAATATTGACAATTATTATGAGGATTTTACTAGTATTTTTGCTGCCACCATGATGTAGATGCTCAATTGTCTTCGTATTCTCGTTATAACCCAATCCACCCTTCCCAAATTTAATCTTCCTGAATAACTGGTAATCAACTTTCATTGCATCCCAGTGATTCTTAAATTGTTTAATACTGTATTCTACCCTGGTTTATTCAAAGTTCCTCTTACCTTGTTACCCTTTACGACCTCAAAACAACATAACTGACAGAAGATGGCATGTAACTCGTTGGTCCACTTAGCGGATCCGGATCCAGAAGACGCTTCCACCTTGATCTCGTCCATCGGTAAACAATTGATGAAAAGTACAGGTAAGTAATCGATAATATGGAGTTTCTGTAGAATAGAGATGAAAGAAAGAGATGATAAAAGAAAGAGGTTGCCAGGGTTAGTGGAGAATGAGATATGAGAGAAACAGATACGAGCTTCCTACATTATCTTGAAACGTGGGCTGAAAACGGGAATTTATTGTTGAACTCACTTTCATAATTTCATCATTTTTTAGGTTGAATGGTAAATCTCATTTGTTTGCCAAATAGTACAACCAAAATAATATTACACTTCCGGCCCATATATGACAAAAATATGTGGTGCCAAACAAGCATAGAGTTATGTAGCTTATGGCTTGACAACAATAAAGCTATACATATACTAATTTCGGTCAAAAGCTTGGTTTAAAATTTAGAGAAAAAATTATCACATGGCTTACTTAAATTTTTAAATCATCATTAGGATAAAAATTTATAAATGAAGAAGCATTTGCATGATAAACTATAACCAGTGTTCTGAAACTTGGGAGTACTCGGACGAATACGCGTGGAGTACTCAAACTCGAACCTATTTTCGACCTGGTCTTGGTATACTCGGTCATAACTCTGTTTTTTACTTGACTCGGGTCAAACTAGGGCAAAACCCGAATTACTCGGGCAAGACTCAGATTACTCGGAAAAACTCGGTTTTACAAGACAAAATTTGAAAAAGTGAGTAATGTTCCCAAAAAATAATCCCATAAGTGGGTACTACTTTCTACTTAAAAATGTAAAACTTTTAATTATTTGTATTTTTAAAATTATTGTAAAAGGCTAGGAAAAAAAATTATAATGCACACCATTTATAAAATATAACAAGTTAAATTCATACTAAATTAAAAGTTACGGGATATTTAAATTTTTTAAGTTTTATATCGAGTACTATTTCAAGATACTTAAAAATAGAGTTATTTGCAAAATGCATCCACGTGGTTTGTCCAAAATGCATTTTTTTACCTATACTTTAGATAAGTGCACTTTGCATCCCCTTACTATTTCGGCGCGACAAATTGTACCCTTTTCATTAATTTTGTTAAAATTTTTAGGGGTATTTTAGGAAATGTAAATATTAAATTATTTTCAGATATTTATTTAAGGTTTATAACTCTCTAAACGATACATTCTGAAAAAATTTAAAGAACGGAAGTTGTAGAGAATAAAAAGATCTTCTCGAAATAAAAAGGATCAAAATTGAAATATTTTTTTTATAATTGTTTTTAATAAATTCAATAAGTATATATTTTATTTTATTTTGGCTTCATAAATTTTTTGATAATTTTGAATGTTATTGTTTTGAAAAGATTTTTTCGTTCTCTATAATTTTCGTTCTTTAAATTTTTTCGAAAAATATCATTTAGAGGGTCAAAAAACTTAAATAATGATCTAATTTTAATTAAATATTTTAATTTCCTAAAATGCCCCTGAGAATTTTAATAAATTTAACGAAAAGGGTGCAATTTTTCGCGCCGAAATAGTCAGGGGTTACAAAGTGCAGTTATCTAAAGTATAGGTAATAAAATGAATTTTGGCCAAACCACGGGGATGCATTTTGCAAATAACTCTTAAAAATATAATTAATTATCTTATATATCATTTATTTATAAAATATTTTATGTTAAATAAATATTAAAATTTATAATTAGTACTTTACTTTTTCCGAGTTTTGAACCTAGTACTCTTTTTGAGTACTCCCAGACTACACCGAGTACTCGTTACTCCATACCTTCACCGAGTCGAACCGAGAACAAATTTTTAGAACATTTAATATAACACACCACTTAGTGGAATTTTTAGACACTTTAATTTTCGTTGTATTTTTTAGTTAACCACCATTCAATTATAAATTTGACAAAAAAATAGGACTCTAAATATAGTGAGTCATAAATTTAAAACTTAAATATCAATTATATTAAGATTTAATAAATTTATGAATGATCCATAAATGTTAATACTATGTTAATACTTACAGGAATGAAGAATCAGAGTCCCAAAAAACTCTTCTCTATCCTCTACCAGTATTCCACAGTACCATTCATCACATGTTCCCTAATGAAATGATACTGTATATAGGTGTGCTTGGTTCTTGAGTGATGGACTGGATTTCTAGTGACGATAATAACACTGGTCTTTTCACAAAGGATTGGTATATTCTCCGATCTTAATCCATAATCAAATAATTGATTCCTCATCCATAAAATATGGGCACATTAACTTCCAACTGCAATGTACTCAACCTCGGCTATAGAGGTTGATACCGAGTTCTTCTTTTTGCTACACCATGATACCATCTTATTTCCTAGAAATTGGTAGCTTTCACTTGCGCTTTTCCTGTCAATTCTGCAAGTTGTATAGTCTTCATCTGAATAACCAATTAGATTAAAATCAGACTCTCTCGAATACCAAATGCCAAGGTTCGGTGTTTCTTTGAGATATCTTAAGATTTTTTTTATAGCTATTAAATATGACTCTCTAGGATAAGATTTAAACCTAGCACAAAGAAAAGTGGAAAACATAATATCCGGTCTGCTGGTTGTCAAGTACAACAGAGACCCAATCATGCCTCTATAATTAGAAATATCCTCCTTCTTTTCTTAGGTGTTCATTCTAATTTAGTGGTAGTTGGCATAAGAGTCTTGGCAGGTGAACAATTTGATAAGTCAAACTTATTTAAAAAATCATTCAAATATTTTGTTTGACTTATGAATATTTCTTCCTTTACTTATTTAACTTGTAAACCAAGGAACTAGGTGAGTTCACCCACCATGCTCATCTCATATTTACTTTGCATTACTTTGTCAATTTTTTTGCAAAATTTCTCATCAGTAGAACCAAATATTATGTCATCCACATAAATCTGTATAAGAATACTAGAACCACTGGTTTTTCTATAAAATAGGGTTTTATTTGCAGTTTCTGTAGTAAAATGATTTTCAAGTAGAAATTGGGATAGAGTGTCATACCAGGCTCTAAGTCCTTGCTTTAGACCATATAGTACTTTTAAAAGAACATATATATACTCTGAAAAATTTGGGTCCTCAAATCCAGCTGGTTGGCATATATATATATATCTCTTTTTTAAGTTCTCCATTTAAAAAAGCACTGTTTACATCCATCTGATAGACTTTGAAATCATGAGCTGCATAGGCCAGAAAGATTATGATTGCTTTCAATCGTATTACAGGAGCAGAAGTTTCACCAAAATCAATTCCTTCCGCTTGAAAGTATCCTTTAGAATCTAATCTTGCTTTTTTCTCTGTGATAATGTCATTCTCATCCATCTTGTTTTTGAATACCCATTAGTTCCAATGACTCATCTGTCTTTTGGCCTAGGTACTAAATTCCATACTTTGTTTCTTTCAAACTCGTTTAACTCTTCTTGCATGGCCATGATCCAGTCTGAATTCAGTAGAGCTTTCTCAACTTGTTTGGGCTCACTACGTCAATAATGGCTTTCTGCAACATTCCAAAAAAGTTACAAGAGGCCCAACAAACATTGCAAAAGATTAAAAAAATTTAATGGCAACACTTTTCTGCTGTTAGTATTTTTGATATTGCCTTAGGGTTCAAAGGCAATATTTTCTCATTTACTACAATACCAGAAATTATGTTGCCCCAAACTATGATTTTGCAAAAAAATGGGCCCACATGACAGGTGGATTGTCCCGTGGACTGCCACGAAGCTTAACACGTGGCTTTTTGACACATGGAATTGGGGGCTACTGACATGTAGGATCCACTTACTGTGGGTCCCATAAGACACCTCATTATAGGACCCCAATGACATGTCATCATTATGGGGCCCACATGCCACATCATAGTGGAACATTTTTTCAACAATTTTTTAATTATGTTCTTTTTTTCGAAAACTTTAAAAGAGCAATGACAACATTTTTTTTGTTTTCAAAAAATTGCACAATTTTTGTATTTGCTACCAAAAACAACCAAATCAGTACAACTAAATGTTTTTTCATTTTCTCCGGAAATTAAATGATATTACATGATAATTCAAACTAACCAAATATAAGAGTATCTCCTAACATAATACCAAAAAGCCAATTACTAGACTCATAATAATTTTTTTAGGATGATTAATTCCTATGGAAGATTATATAAAAAGATTCCTCAATTAATCTTGGTACCAGCAGCAACAACAGCACTCCTCCAAAAAACAGCAGTAACAAAGAGCAGCAAAACTACAAAGCGTAAATCAGACAAAAATGTATCAGAGACATGACTTTAGGTAGAAATGTGGATAAAAAACATATCATATTTTGAATTTAGAAAACACACTGTAACACAAGTAGTAGGGCAAACCTTACAAATGTCTTAACTGTACAATGACATGTAATGATAACAAACTTACAAAATGCAGTAGAAATTATTTTATAATACCAAACCTTTAAATTATAATAATAAATTTATGACTACTCAGATAATTTGAAATGTCCACATATTTGATGCATGGCTTTTAACAGCGATGTCCTTAGAGCTTTGTAAAGGACTTGTATACTCAAACTACGGGAGTTGGAAAAGTTGGTGGCATTTTCAATAGTTACCTAAGGAAAAAAAAGACAAAGAAAAAAGTTACTAACAGATAATAATGTTATAGTACTTGAAAAATAGTCATGATTCATTGGAAATCATTTAGGTCGAAAATAGCATCAACTACCTTTAGGTGACACTGCACTTCTATTCTCTCTTAAGTTAGCCATTCACTGTCAAGATGTAATAAAAACCATGAGGCTGTGCGCCTGCCTTCTCGCACCAGGAGTGGGTTACGAACTGCCACCGACTCAATTCGAGGCATGAAAGAGCACACGACTGACCCGCAGCGTGCAGGGAGGACTCCTGACATTACCTCACGTGGGGCGTTGCTGAATTCCAATGTTGTCGAGCAACATAGACCCACTATTGATTATACTAGAGAAGCGAACAACTCCCAGCTTCTCCTTGGTGACACTACAGCCTCTGAAAACTTTGTTGAACATCTACATAACTCTAAGACACCTTATGTTGTTGAAAAACTCTTCGGATGTGATGTTGTTCTAGATGTTGATGTGGCACATGAACAAGCCAAGGAATCTATGCAAAATGATGTTGACATAAACGACCGTGATTTGGCCCCCCAAACTAATCCCGAGCTTAAAGATTCTACAGATGAGCCCAACACCACAAACTGCTTCGCAGCTCTTGCTCACCTTGAAGAAGGAGAGATTGAAGCTTTAGAAGAAGAGGCCCTAATTAGGTCTGTTGATAAATTATCACAAAGGAAATGCAAACACACTAGGTCCCCTAAATGGACCATGCTCTGGTGGTTGACCTGGGAACAGCTACTCGTGATTCCTCATTAATGCATTCTTCTGCAACTAAGCAAAAAGGTGACAAAGAGGGTTTCACCCATATTATTTCCAAGCAAAGCCTTCGGAGGGCGGGTAAGCCTTCCAAACCCTCTTTTTAAATGAATTTCTCTGTTTGGAACACTAGGGGACTTAATAAATCCCCACATCAAAAATAAGTTACTAGCTATATTGCAAGACATAATCTTACTTTTATCATGCACACGGGTATCAATAGCACTGGGATTTCTTTGATCCCTAAAGTGGCTAATCCAACCAACATGAAGGACTTCAGGCTTATCTCTCTTCGCAACATTGCCTATAAGTGTACACCAAATACCCTTGCCTCTCGATTAAAGCATGTTCTTCCTTTGATCATCAATATCTCTCAGTCTGCTTTTGTTAAAGGATGACATATATCGGATAACATTCTCATGGCTCAGGAGCTGTTTCGAGGTTACTCCCGAGAAACTGGGGTGCCAAAGTGTGCCCTGAAAATTGACTTACATAAGGCTTTTGACTCTCTCGACTGGAATTTTCTAATGATAGCCTTACATAAATTGGGCTTCCCTCTAAATTTCTGGGTTGGATTTATGCTTGCATCTCTACTCCAATGTACTCGATCAAGATAATGGCATCTTATCAGGATACTTCAAAGGAAAGAAGAGGCTTAGACAAGGTGATCTTATGTCCCCATACCTCTTTACCGTGGCTATGAATTTTTTGTCGAGTTTACTCATGAAGATACCTGCTAATTTTAAATTTCATTGAAAATGTAAGGAGCTGAAACTCACTCACCTCTTCTATACGGATGATGTTCTACTTTTTTCCCGTGGTGATGAGGCCTTTGTGACGCATAATATGCGATGCCGTGAATTATTCTCTTCTTGGAGTGCTCTTCATGCAAGTATAAGCAAAAGTACGGTCTTTTTTGGGGGATGCACGAGTGATTTCATCACCTGGTTTGACCCAAACTTTTCTTTCCCGCATAGTAAACTTCCGGTGCATTTTTTAGGGGTTCCCCTTATCTCCTCTAAATTCTCATACAATGATTGCATGCCTCTTATTGAGAGAGTGACCGGGAGGATGAACTCTTGGACCACTCTAATTATGTCTCTAGCTGGAAGAGCCCAATTAATCAAAGTAGTTCTTATTGCGATTATTAGATTCTAGAAAAATCACTTTCTTCTCCCTGGAGTTGTTCATAGTCGATTGCAAACAATAATGACCAGATTTCTTTGGAGAGGAGACGCTTCTACTAAAGAAGGGGCTAAAGTCTCGTGGGTTCAAATCACGATGCTTAAAGAGGAAGGGGGTCTTGGCATTCGCAACACCAAGGAGTGGAACAAAGCTCAAATCCTCCATCATATCTGTCATATTGTCATTAAGGCCCCTTCTCTGTGGGCCTCCTGGATTCACTCAACCGCTCTCAAACATCAACATTTCTGGATTATGAAAGAGCCTACAGACTGCTCCTGGATTTGGAGAAAAGTTTTACAGCTCCGTCCTCTCGCCAAAAAATATATCCACTATACAATTGGTAATGGAAAATGCACTTCTCTTTGGTTTGATCCATGATGGAACAACATATGCCTTTCTGAAACATCTATTGATCCTATCATATCTCAATAAAGTTCTACAGCTACAGCTACGGTTCACTCTATTCTCACCTTGGGCTCCTGGGTTTTACCGAGTCCCAGTTCTCGCCTTCACCACAGGAGACCGCTCCTCCAATTCTAGTTGCAGCACTTTTCTTACCCCCAAGTCGAGTCTCACAAAGAAGACTATATATTATGGCTTGATAGACCCCTTCACAAACTCCAAACCTGGCACATTCGGGACTCTTTCAGAACTCGTTTCCCTATTGTCCCTTGGCACTCGTCTGTTTGGCAATGATTAACCATCAACATGTATGCTCACTTTGAATGGATTATGGCTTTAGGGAAACTGTATACTTTTAACAGATTAGCTTCTTTCGGTATTGATTTGTCTCGAGAATGTCTTCTATGCCCGGGAGGCCTAGAAATTGCTAATCACTTATTAGTGCAATTCCCTTACAGTCATTATATTTTAGGTCGCTTGGCGTCCATGCTCGGTATTTCTATTAGCCAATGCTTCTCCCGGGCCGATATTATGCATCAATGGGCATCCCTTGTCCCTACTCCTCTTCATCAACTAGCTCTCTTATCCCTTCAGATTTTTTCTTACCATTTATGGCGAGAAAGAAATGCAAGACTTCACAACAAAGGAAACCTTGGTCCTGCGAAGCTTTTTAAAGGCATGCTCATTGATATCAAAACTCCACTCCTCCACCTGGTTTATGAAATAGACTTGTATTCACCGTTTCAGTATTTGGATAGATTAGATGATCTCCATGTTTTGTTCTTTCTATCTGCAATCTTGCTTGTAGATTGCTTATAGATAGCCTCCTCTAGGGCTTATCCTGGAGTCAGGGTCATCCCCGTATATTATTTAGTCTTTTTTATATATATTCAATTTAGCCAAAAAAAACTATCACTACCATCAAATTTTATGCACGGAAATGAAAGAACATTTAGTCTAAAACTATACGCACTAAGCTAATCAACAAGGCAACCACTTTTCAATAATGGAAAGAGTACTAAACTATAAAAATAATGGAAATCGGACCATGGATGTATTATTACACTCAGTCAATCAGTAAGGCAACAACACAATTTATTCCAAAACAAAATGGACAGTGGTTGATTTATAGGTTTGCCATTTTAAAAATTAAATTTCATAACCAGAACAAAAAATAAAAACAAGTCACTCAAGATAACAATAAACGAAATTTCTTACCTGGGAAGCTTCTTGATGCTAACCAGATGCAAGCTAAATTTATAAACCACCAAAATCAACAAATCTGCAACCTAATGCTACATGCCGCCCTTTCAACCCTGACTGTGAAATCATTGGAGTGAGCTTAACATCTGCTTCATCACTTGGAAACAAAATCAGCTTACTAGTTAGGAAATGGACAGAGTACTAGGTAGGTTATGTGGATTACATATTTATTTGACATAAATCTGAATTGTTTCAATCTCCACATAATGGGCCATTCAAAATAAATAAAAGAATTATTCATTTTATTACTACTAATAGAGTTCAGACACCGTCTATATCTCAACAAAATAAAGATATACGTAACATGAGCCAATAGCAATAATTAGTACATTTAAACTTTCTACATAATTAGGAAATTAATCTACATGTTTTTTACCTTACGCCTCATAAAGATAAACAAAAAACAGCACAATATGGAAACAAACTAGATATTTTGACTCAGGGCCAAATGCATAGTCAAAAGAATATCTACGCTCTTTAGTCCAAATTTGAATTCGATTGTAGCCTTTAGACAAATCAGGATCCAAAACATGTACCTCCTACCAAATGTCAATTGCACAAAATAAACATTTAGAACACTCAAACTGAATATAACTCTAAAGAATATTTGATAGTTACATTTTAATTTCCTAAGCATTGGAAAAAATAAAAATAATAATTACCTTATCATCATTAACCCTAACAATATTAAAACCTCGTTTATTTCATGTTAGTCTCCTACACTTCACAGCAACCTATACGCAACGAATTTCAATTACAATAAAAATTAAATAGGAGAGAGAGGGAGAGAGTATTTGAGTATTTGCATGCATCTTTGAGATTGTCGGTGTCTTGATTAGATCCAATTCAAATATCAATAAGTAATAATAAAATAATAAAAAAATCAGATTAGATTCACTATTATGTTGAAATGAAGCTAAGTAATCAAGAAAATCAAGTTTTGTGAAGACACAAAGTGCGTGTTGTGTGAAACACGGAGAGAGATACGGACAGAGAGAGAATTGTAATTTGAGTGTTTAGGGTTGTGAGTAAGAATTGGGGGAGAGTGGAGGGTTTTGAAAGAGATGGCTGGTACTTCCCCTTCAATTTTTTCCCAAAAATCATTAGGCGCTATATTTCCCGCTCACTAAATTTATGCACCTATGTTTATATTAAAATATGTAATAATTATTTTTGTAACAGTTTTTTTATTTTTATAAAAGATATTTATTTTACTTTTTAAATTTCATATAATTTAATTATTTTAAAAGGTAATTGTTTCCCAAGTGTGAGCATATATCAACTATTTTCTATTTTTTATTTCCAATTATAAAAGTACTTTGACTTTTAAAGTGCGTGTTGTGTATAAACACGGAGAGAGATAGAGATAGAGAGAGAATTGTAATTTGAGTGTTTAGGGACTTCTAAAGTGCGAGTTGTGTGTAAACACGGAAAGAGATAGAGACAGAGAGAGAATTGTAATTTGAGTCTTTAGGGTTGTGAGTAAGAATTGGGGGAGAGGGGAGGGTTTTGAAAGAGGCCGCTGATACTTCCCCCTCAATTTTTTCCCCAAAGTCATTAGGCTGTATATTTCTCGCTCACTAAATCTATGCACCTATATTTATATTAAAAATATGTACCAATTAATTTTGTAACAGTTCTTTTATTTTTATAAAAGGTATTTAATTTACTTTTTAAATTTAATATTATTTTATTATTTTAAAAGGTAATTGTTTCCCAAGTGTGAGCATATATCAACTATTTTATATTTTTTATTTCCAATTATAAAAGTACTTTGACTTCTAAAAAATTTCACAATTTAAGTCTTCTAATTTTTTTTTTAAATTATACATCACTAAAATTAATAATTTTTAACATCTATAGGAATAATCAACGATTTTTTTAAAAATTTGTATGGATGTATCGTCGAAATTTTATTTTAAAAGAATCGATAGTTCATTCGAGACAATATAGGGGTTAGTCTATTGTGACTGCTTTGACCATCTATATTATCTCACAAAATAAATAAATAAATTCCTAAAAATGATGGTACACCCCTAAATTGATAGTTTCTAACATTTGTATGGACAGGATCGTCGAAATTCTATTTTAAAAGAATCGATACTTCATTCGGGACAGTAGCGCATACAAGACTTAGTCTATTCTGACTGCTTTGACTGTTATATTATCTCACAAAATAAATATATAAAATCCTAATAATTATGGTCCACCAATAAAATTGATAATTTCTAATATCCGTACGGACGGATCGTCAAAATTTTAATTTAAAACAATCGATACTTCATTCGGGACAGTAGCGCTTATAGGGCTTAGTCTATTCTGCCAGCTTTGACTGCTATATTATCTCACAAAATAAATATATAAAATTATAATAATGATGGTACACCCCTAAAATCTATAGGTTCTAACATTTGTACGGACGGATCGTCGAAATTTTAATTTAAAAAAATTAAAGGAGTTAAAGAGTCTTTTCTTTTAAGAAAAATGAGTTATTTCTATAAGATTATATCCAAACAATATGGAATAAAACAAATTGTCTTATGTGGTGTAGTAGATTGCACCTAATTTTGTTATGTGGGAGGTCATGGGTTCAATTCCTAGGTTGTGCAAATTTTCACAAAATATTTGCTTAATACCGTCCTTGGACTGCCACCTCACCACTACCACGTCAGCAGAGTGAGCCCCGTGGGGGACCCCCCACCTGCCAGGTCAGCGGAATGGGGACCACGCTGCAACGTCAGCAAAGTGGGGCCCACATACCGAGACCCCCCTCCTGTTGCGTCAGTAGAGACAGGCCCACATGGGGGCACACCTTCCACGTCAGCAGAGTGGGGCCCACATTTTGTTATGTGGGAGGTCATGGGTTCAGTTCCTAGGTTGTGCAAAATTTCACAAAATTTTTGCTTAATACCTTCCTTGGACTGCCACCTCACCACTACCACGTCAGCAGAGTGAGCCCCCATGGGGGACCCCCCCACCTGCCAGGTCAGCGTAATGGAGACCACGCTGCAACGTCAACGAAGTGGGGTCCACATACCGGGACCCCCCTCCTGTCACGTCAGTAGAGTCAGGTCAAATGGGGGCACACCTGCCACGTCAGCAGAGTGGGGCCCACATTGGGGACCACACCTGCCACGTCAGCATAGTGGGGCCCACATATTGGGACACATCAGCGATAAGTCACTAGTGGGGAACCCCCGTGTGGGACCCATATGTGACACGTCATAATTTTAATTAATTTTTAATTAAAAATTGAATATTTTAATTTATATATATGGATTGACAACGCTTTACGAGACCTATGTTAATATAATTAAAACATGTTGTAATATGGTAGATTATCATAATTATATAGCAATATTATCTACGTCAACATCACATAATTATGTTGTATAAGGCCATTTATGGCGTAGTGGCTCTTCTAATGAGAGAAAGCTATTGTACATACATTCCTCTTGGGTTGCTCTTCTGGTTTTCACTCTGGCATATGTATCTCCTTTGATTAATTCAAATGAATGAATTTTGTCCATTTTCTTTCAAATGATAGATTTGATCTTGATGATGTGACTTTAATTATCTTCATTCTGTTGAACTGAATTTGAGAGAATATTCCTTAAAGCTCCCCATGAGTTTGAGGCTAAACTGATGGATCATTTTGAGCTTCAATGGATGCCTCAATTTGATTAATGGTTGTCCTATTTGACTGATCAATGCACTACGCCATAAGTGGGCTATTATAATTCCTAAATGGTGTTACAACAGGCCTAAAATGCGTTACATTAGGTTTATTGTAACACCAAGGGGAGTTACATGTATGAGCATTACAATAGACACCCTAATGTAATATTTCACTGATCTATTGTAACAGAGAAGAAAACGTTAGAATGGGCAACTACTGTAACACTAACAAGCCCAAATGTAAAGCAAAATGAGTGATACATTAAGTTCGATCAAGATTGCAAATGTGGACCCCACATGTGGGTCCTAAAGCCTATTGTAACAGTTTGGTTTATCTATTGTAACACCAATTTTTTTATAATTAAGCAACACTAGCATATGTAATATAACACTATATGTAAACATATATTACACTAGAATAGTTAAATGTAACTGTTATTTGTAATTTTTTTCAAATATATACTCTATTTAAAAAACAATCCCATATTCAATAAAATACCAAATTGGCATACATGAGTCTCAATTTATTGAACCAAACTATTAACTAGCAGTCTCAATTCTCCAAACCATACCACTACATAAGAGTACATAAGAGTCTCATCTCTAACTCCAACAACTACAACATAACATCCAAGCTATCCTTGGAATAGAAAAAACTACTCTTCGACTATCTTTCGATATGAAATTATACAAAATAACCAGGCATAGAAGCACTTTGCCCTTGTACACTTTCCTGATCTGGATACAAAATAACCAGGCAGAGATCTACTTGTTCTCCCTCGTTCACCATTCCCTGCTGATGTACACAAGTCAAACCAAATTGCATAAGAATCAATACAATATGCATTTTGGACTTAGACAGGGGAAATGAAAATTTTGTAATAGATGCTAGCTACGCGAATTAAATTGAAATATACTAAAAGAAAAACAAGTAATAATCACACACAAAACTTATTTATGAACAGGGACAAGACTGTCAAACATTAGCGCAAAATCTAATGTTCCCGTTATTTCCTGAAACCTGATATCAAGGTCATCTACCTTGGTCATTCAACTATATTTATTTGACAACCTCTCACAACCTCTCAGAGCTCACATGTCTAATAATAGCCTTGCATGACAAAAAACCAAGTTACAAGCAAATCAATTAAAAATCAAATCAGGAGAAATTTAGTGTTTCTCCTGATTCTCGGGATTCCTGTCAATTTGCACACTTCTTGATACAGTTGCTGAATTCATGTTAAAAAATTTAAGATTGTACCCAAAAAATACTATACAAAATAATCAAAGTCAAAACAAAGAAGTGAATTCAAGAACTTTCAAAAGCCGAAGGATATATACATAAACTTGAGGGTCTAAAGAATTTATTCAGAGCTGATATTTGATTAAAGGACAGCAGCAAGACGCAATTACTAACCAGAACATCTGAAATTCACATTTATGGTATTTATCAATTACCTAATATCCATCACTGCTACATAATATAAATACATGCAGACAAATGGGATAAGTTTTATTCATCATGTTCAGTTTAAAATTTTCCCTTTGTTTATCTGCTTTTACCGCATTTGAACCAAGCAAACAAAAAGATGTCAAAAATGGTATAATACTACTGCACAGTTGCAGAGAATAAATGTTTTTTAAGAAAAGTTTATCCAAAATTACCCCAACCGTTTGGCAACGGTACGTGTGAAATGTCCAAAACTTGGATTCCTGATACTAACTAGATGGATTCCAAAATGGAAGACAAATGTTGAAATGTCCAAAACCAAACATGTCCAAGCTGATAGCTGAAAGCTTAACAAAAGGTTGGACCAACAAAATGCATTAGGCTTTTAAGTTTTTTTGTTGTCAATTAACATGCAGATATTAGAAAGTGTCTATGTATGTGGGCTGACATTATAACTGCAATCAGTCCACAAACTGATAAAGAAACATACTTGCCATGGACCTCCTGAATAAAAAATGCATATACAATATGAGTCAGATTTAGTCAGAATAACAATACTTTCCTTGGCTTCTCATAAGCGGGACCCTATTGCCGCTCAAGTGGGACTCGATATTGGGGACACTGTTTCAAAGATCCTTCGTGATAATTCTTGGAGACTACCATCCTTGAACAGTAGGATTCGTCATGTTCAACCACGTTTAACGGAATGGCTGTCTCACTTTGATTTCCCTGAGGTTCTTTCTACTAAAGAGGATGCTATTCTGTGGGATCAAATTAACGTTAAAAAGATCTCTACTTGGCAGATTTGGGACTCCATCTGAATGAGAGTTCAAGCAGCATCATGGTCTCCCCATGTTTGGCATAAGCTTATCACAAGGTATGCACACCATGAATGGCTCCTTTGTCCGGGAAGGTTACCTACATTTGACAGGTTACAATCCTTTGGGCTTCGAGTAAACACTAGTTGTGTCTTGTGTGTGGGCGGTAGCGAGTCCCATGATCACCTCTTTGTGAAATGTTTTTATAGCAGTTTTGTGTTGCAACAACTTGCTATAAAACTGCACATTTGCCTTCACCGAGCCACCTGGGTCCAACTTCTTCACTACTGGGGTCAGACCACTCGCACGGGTCATAGGGCTTTAGCTTTGCTCTATCTTCAAACATTTGCTTTCCACATTTGGCAAGAGAGAAATTCAAGAGTCCACAATAAAGGTCTTGGGGGACCGGTCTCTCTTATCAAAGGTATCATCCAGGATGTGCAAGCTCGGGTATCTACCTCAGCATGGTTTACTTCTCTGAATTTGAACTTCAACTTCGATTGTATTCATAGTTCCTAGAGGATCCTAGAGGTTTTCTTTTTTAGTCTAGTTTAGCGTGGCCTCTTTTATCTTTCTATCTTCAATCTACTCGAATAGATTGACTATAGATAGTGGTCTCTAAGCTTTTCTTAGAGCAAGGGTCAACCCGTGTATTGGTTTTGTTGTTAATATATATTTACTTTACCAAAAAAAAACAATACTTGCCATCTCATTAATGGATTCCCAAAGTAAAAATTATCTCCCTCGAGCAATTCTTGAAAAACGTGTTGAGCCTTGGTTCCTTTTGGCAGAAACTGAGTGATCAAGTTCCTCTCCTTCTAAGATAGATGAGTTTTCCAGACCTATGGAAGAAATATATCAAACTTTAACATGTACCAAATAATGAACAATATCAACTCCTTGTAGTGGTTAGTATAAAAATGTGTTTACATTTTTTAGTATCTTATCTATTATGTTTTCTTAGTCCATATATTAACATCTAAATTTTCAATAACATTAAAAGTCTTACGCGTGTAACCGGATGAGTGCTTTAATAATTAACATTATTTATTTTATTTTTTATTCATTCTAGTAATTTGAATAAATAATTTGTTTATTAAAATTAGTAAGATTAAAAATATGTGATTCATTTTGACAAATAATACAAATTTAGTTTTTATGAGATCAAATATCTCATATTAAATTTCACAATTTGTTCAATTTCAAAATTCGAGAAAAACATTGAAATATTAATGAATTTTTGGTCAAATTTTTTTTAAAATGGGTGATAAATCAAATCACCTCAACACTTAGGTATTTTATGTGTAAAATTATATTTTAAAAATGCTTCTTTTCCCACAGATTTACCGTGTGTAAAATTTATCATATTGAGTAACAAAATATATATATATATTTCGATTAATCAATAATTATATTTATTCAATCTAGTATTATATACAAACATATATTGTAAAAATTGAAAGGAGCTAATTGATGAAAATATCAATTTAGAATTAATATATATTCGGGATTAATTACATTTAATCTCATGATTAATTAAAAACACATGTCATGTTTATTTGGAGATATTTTAATTGGGAAAAATAATTTCATCATTATTAATTTTTTAGGATTAAATTATCAAATAATATATTTACTTTGAATTAGTAAGTTAACATTATATTATAATATTAAAAACATTTATCTGATATTTTTTTAAGGGATAATGATGAGATTAAACCCTTATCTTTTATATTTTTCAATCTTATATTTGTTTACTAATGAATGGATTATAATTCTTGGGATAATAACTTCTTAAAACCTAGTCTAACCAAGTATTAAAGAGGAATATATCTATATTCAGCATCAGATAATTTAACGAAATAATTATATTATGAGACTAGGGTCATATTTTAGAACCGTACTTAGAACTTTTAGAACTTTGTATTTTGTATTTGGTAGTTTTTTATTTCTATTGAAATTATGAGATATTTTAACAATTGAATTTAAGTAGATCTAATCAAAATTTAGGGTTCTACAATAACATTTTCCTTATTTGTATTATTAATTAGGGTTTACCAGCACAATTCTCTTTATTATGTAGTATAAATGTGCTAATAAATGTGCTATTTACCTGGAGTTGAAGTGTAAAAAATAACATTTTGCTGAAAAATTAGTTTTATTCTCTATTTTATGTAGAGTTCATAAGTAGAATTTTGCCTTATTTGTAGTATCAATTAAAGCATTGCAATAAAATTGCAGATACAAAATGTTGTGTTTGAGTATTATATTCTAAAAATATTTTTAAGCTACACGATGATGTTAAAAATATGTATATAGGATTTAATCTCGAGAGTCTGTTTCTAATTTAGGATTCTACAACAAACCCCACCTTATATTTTAATAATATTTAAGATTTTATTTTGAATGTTAGTCTTAGTTGAGCACCACCCAACTTGACTAATCTCTATCAAGTTTTTATACAATAAGCATGTAATTGGAGAAAATACAAAGGATTATAATCATATCCTATACTTAATAAAATGAAACAAACATCACCATAAGATATGGTTTATTGCTGAGTTTTGTGGGCTGACTTGGTACAATTCCTATCAAAAAGCTAAAGACATGTAAAAAATTGTCATTTTGTAGGAATAAAATGTCTTCATGAATTTATATTTATGTTGTGCATGATTAGAAACGTTGGCATGGTTGTGTCGAGGTTTGGAAGTTAGTGGCTTGACTTGTGTTTAATTCATAATAATAACATTTTGACTAGTGAATCTTTCATTTCACATATTATAAGATTTTTTAAAAGATTTTGTATCTTTTTTAGATGTTTGTAACTTTAGAACTTATAAATTAAATTTAGATGCACTTTGCATCCGAAAACTTTGGCTCAATTTCAATTTGATTTAATTACTTTTAACCTTAAGAGTTGCATCATAAATTTAGAAAGTGGTGACATTTTGCATCATTTTAGTAGTTTTGACGCGTTAACGTTAATGATGAGAAGGGCATTTTTGATAATATTTTTATAGTTCACTTTACATCCTAGAATTTCACTTTGCACCCTAAAATTTTGGAATTAATATTTTCAAAAAATAATTGTAGTTCAAATTATCCTAAAATTTGTAATTTATATTATCAAAAAATAACTGTATTTCACATAATTTTATTTCAAACTATTAGAAAATTATCGAGTTATAATTTTTTTATGTTCATGTTAGGAATTTAAAACTGGAGCATTAGTTAATTTGGTCTACTGTCAAATTTATAAAATTTTATGATTCACACGAGATTCACGAAATAATAATTAATTCAGTAACAATATTAAATTATATACTTAATATATTATTATGATTATATTAGTTATTTATTAACAAAGATATATTTATTATATCATTATTTTCATTATTTTTCATATTTAAATTAATATATTATTTTAATTTTAATAAATGATTATATATTCCAATAAAGGAAAATTTGTAGGAATTAATCGAATTTTAAAAATTGAGACGGTGATTTTTAGAACACTGATTTTAAGTATTGCATAGGTAAATATTATATATTATTACATAATTGACCGTTTAAATTAATTTCCAAATATTAGGATATGATTATCTATCTTTATATCCATTACGCTTATATTATTTAGCTAATGTTTATTTACTCTTTTTTAATATAATATTTTACTTCGACTAATTATACTTTATTTAACATAATATCAAAACTTGGTAAAAGACAATTGACTTCATGTCAAAAATGTAAAATGGATATTTATTTGCTGCTTTTCTAAACTTTGGGGTGCAAACTATTTCAGTTTAAAATACTAAACCTGAGATTTAGTGAAAGTTTTGGGATGGAAAGTATAAACTAGTCTTAAATTTTATATGTTGTTACCATATTCAAAAATTATATACCTTTTTGTATGTTGTTAAATATTAAAATTTAATATAATACTATTAAATAAAATTAATACTTTAAGCTAAAATACCCATTGAAACCAACCCAACTTTTTGATGATTCGAGTTTAATAATATAACTAGTGCTAGGCACATGTCATTTTGTAGAGTTTTTTTATGTATTATGCAATTATAATGTTCTTAGACAAACTTCAAGGTTCTTAAGTCAAATTTTAAAGAAATGGAGATAAAAATTTTCTCCAACAAGATTCGTGTCCTGTCTATAACATTAGGAGCTTTGAATGCTAGTGAATACACCCTATTCAACTATTATTATATTATATTTTTCTTATCGGTCTATTTAATATAAATGACTTTAATAAATACAAAGATAGATAGAGAGAAATAATTAGGAGCTCATTTATTTATATTATTTGTAGTAAAAATGCAAGGAGGTTGCAAATTGATTGTTTATCAATGTATATTATTTTCATACAAGATATTACCAAATTACAAAATGTTTCCAATATAGCACATTTAGCAATATATATATATATATATATATATATATTCTTGTATGTGTTGTATAATTTGTATTTAATAAATAAATATAAACAGATTAGTCGTGGAAGCCATTCAATTTAACCTGGAGAATGCCGTTAGTATATTTACAAATAAAAAGCTAAAAATTAACTTATATGTTGAATACATAGTTGACCAAAAATTTTGAATTTTATTTAAATAAACTCTATGTATATGTCTATTTTATTACTAATTCACTACTAACTTACAATTAACTTACTCAATTTAAAAATATAAAAAATGCATAAGTGAAATCAGAATGATTTGAAATCATAATATACAATAATATAAAATTCACATTACTGTTAATATTAAAGTTGATTTTAATGAAAAATATTAGTTTTTGAAATTCAACATATGTATTTATGCGAAAATGTTAGTTTTTTATTTACACTAGTGTTAACAAAGTAAGATTAAGTTATGTGTATGTATGTGTTAGCATGTAAATTACTGTATGTTATATTTCTCAGTAAATTATGATAGTTTCAATTATTTATATGCTAAATATCTGATTTATGTACATAAATAATCATTATTAACATCTGAAGAGACAATTGATTGCTTAAATAACATGCATTTATAATTATTCAAAAATTAAAATTATGTAATAAGTAAATTGTCATAATTTATATATGGTATTAATATTATCACTGACAAACAATCCATATCTATTTTTTACGCAACCGAGTATCAATCATGGTTGTAACATAAAGATAGATTATATATTCTTAAGACTTATTATTGATATTCATGATTTTTTTCAAGAACTTGAAGGAAAAATTGTAATTATATCGTTACTTAAATGTTTTTAAGTTTCTTTCATTACGACCCTAATATTTCTTCATATGATAATTTGATAACATTGTATACTATTCTCCTAAAATTAAATATTTTTCAATTCGATAAATTTTTATAAATATGAATTGAACTAGTTAATTTCTTCAAATTATTGAACAATATTTTTTTTTTAAAATAATATAAAATGCATTGAATCAAGTGCTACATTATAGTATAGATATAACTTTTATTTGAATAGTTCTATATATTAGAATAATTGAAAATATTTGTACAATATTATATTGATCAATGAATATTGCTTATCTAAAAGAATTCATTTTAAACAGTTAGTTTCTTTGAAGTGAAAAATAAAAAATAAATCGATTTAATATATCTTCTTAATTATAACAACTCTGGTGAGATCTCATATCAAATTTCTAATATTCTTAAAATCGGGACAAATCCCAAAAAAAATAATGTGTTAGCAGTGAAGTTATTAATTTTAATATAAATAATCAATTGACTTGATTATAAAGGCCTCAAACATATTAATTTATATTAACATAAGATATTGAAATAATTTCACATTATTAGTAAGATATTCTCACCGAGCTTGTAATTTAAATTTACTAAACGTAGAATGTGGCCAAATTTTCGGCCAGGTCATGTAGTCAACTTTTGAGTATTTTTTAAACAATGGGCCAAGTTCTGATTTAAAATTTGAAATAAATTAAAATGCATTGACTCATTATAATTAGAACTTATCTAAATATGTAACATCAATATTGATTATTTATATATAAGCGATTCTATTTTCAATATTTTTAAAAAAAATATATAAATATATGTACATTTTAATTACTTTTTATAATAAAAATATGTTAAAAATATATGAGATATATTTTCAAACTAAAAAATGATTAATAAATAAGATAATTATCCATTTATGTACTATGCCTAACTTTATATTCAATTCTTTAAAATTAACTGTACAAATATTCAACTAACTATCCTTTTTTTGCGAAATTCAAGTAACTATCTTTAAAGTTAAATAAAATATTGATTTAGCACACTTACATATTATGTGTATGATAAAAAGCACATGTGATAATATGGTGTACTGGTATGAGGTTGTATTGGTGAATGAAATATCTCGAGTTCGATTCCCACAAACTACATCTTTATATAAATATTAAAAAGTAAGACTACTTTAGTCTTTTCAATGAGAATTTTTAGTCTCATGAATATTATCCACTTATTCTTCAAGTGATAGATGTTGGAATACTCTTAATCATTAGATAAGCTTACACAATTTAAAATTAGGCTTGTACACTACGCCATAGATGGGCTAATAAGACACTCATTTTACGTCACCTTAGGCCCGTTTTATGTTGCAATAGGCCTATTGTAACGCCAAATAACCATTTCATCCGCAAATGTTGCCATTGCTATCTAATGTAATGTTTTGATTATCAACCGTAACACAAATAAAAACATTACCTTAGGGAGATAGAGTAACACTAGATAAATCAAATGTAACGGCAATTCAGTGTTACCTTAGCATTTGAAAAAATCATGTGGGACCCACCTGACTGGATTGCCACGTAGGCAGCCACGTCATATAGAGGGACCCACTGACACGTGGCGAGCAATGCCACATGGACTGCCACGTGGACTGCCACATGGATTGGCTAATCAGTGGTACCCACTGCCACGTCATCATATGGGGCCCGCTGCCACGTCATCAAGGGGCCCACTGCCACGTCATCAAGTGTGGCCCACTACCACGTCATCAAGTGGGGCCCATTGTAACATCATCAAGTGGGTCCCACTGCCATGTGGGACCCAGATGTGGGCTCACTTTTATTACTGACGTAACAGTAAATAAATCTAATGTAACACTGTATTTTGGCAAAAGAAACACAAATTTAGATTTTTATAACAGTGATAAATATAGCTATTGTAACACTAATAGATAACATTTCGAAATATAGTTTTGATAAACACATTACTGCCATTAACAAAATAACAATTCAACCATACCGAAACATATTTCCCCAACAAACTAGTCTTACAGCATTCAGAACACCAACTCCGCCAACGTAATAACCACTTCGCCAAAATTATAGTACGATTCACTACATCACTCCACCAAAATCATACTAACAAGAACACCAAACAATCCCCAAATTCCAACTCCAACCAAACCAAATAAACACCATCCACCACCAATTACAGTGAGTACCAAAAGTTATAAACCAATAATTCAAAAGTCTAAATAACATAATTGTTCATACTATTAACTCAAGCTAATGCTTGTAAAGAGAAATATCTAAGAAGAAGTCCGGGCAGTCTTGGAATTCCCAGCAATCCCGACAGTCATTGGTGTACCATTTTCATCATCCTCGCTTGAAATATTAGCATCAACTTCTCCAATATCCAGATTCAAGCCTGGATTAGCTGCTGCGATCTTTTTGAGAATAACTGACAAGTTATCCTGCACTTTCTTGGAAACCTTTTCTTCCAGTTCAGCCTCAAGTTCTCCCCTGATCTTTGCAGTCAAATCTACCAAATAAGTGTCTGCAGGAGCCGAATCTGATTCCATCACTTTCTTGTTCTTTCTCTACAAGAAAAATGTTGTTAAACAATTTTACCATAAAATTGTGCTACACAACTACTAACAAGGTTTGCATTAAGGTGGCCTATACTAATACTTAACAGCCTATTATTTCCGCTAAGTCTCTTATATTATTTATTTTACCAAATAAATTAAACTAACAAAACATACTTGGCAAAGCATTTTTTATCTCTTAATTTTAAAGAAATAGACAAATTGAACTACCGTGCAGCATTTAACCTCCATAAAAAAAGTAAAGTCCTTACGTTTCTTTTTTGTGGAGCAGCCGTAGTCTTGTATGTTCGGCCATCTTGTTCATGAGATTCCAAATAAATTTCAGCTTGTGATGGCGAGGCGAGATTAGGATCAGTCTTTTTCTGTTATAGAGCATAAAAGAAAAAGGCAAGGTTATCTAGCTCAAAGTTACCACATAACTATTGATTTACTTAAGAAAAATTGCACATCAACTATTTAAAAAATGCCTAAGCACTAACATTCAATCAAAGGATTTATGAACAAACAACTAGGTAGTCATTACTATTTAGTAGACACAATCTAAGTGTGTACGGGAAGTCAATGAAGGCAATATTAATGCAGTTCTGAAATTGAATATCTAAATTCAAGCAAATACCAGCAAAAAATAGACAAGCATCTGATTTCTGAAGAATTAAAGCACAAAAATATTTGATGGCACTTGACATGAACAACTAAATTATTGTGTCTGCGAGCACTATTTTATTAGTTTTTTCGGGTTGTTCACAGTGAATTATTTAAAGTTATATAAATGCGGATTGGTTTGTAATAATCTGAATATCATAACTAATCAGACAACTAAATAATGGCTAGTTATAATGATGATATCGACAAGAACAGATACATTATTTAAAAAGGGGGGGTTCTAACATGTCCCATTTTAAAATTGGATTTAAGAACATGTCCCCATCTAATTAAATTATAAATTTATCCTATAATTAAAATTTAATCCAATTTAACTTAACCATGGGGCCGTAATTATAATATCAAAATAAAAGGGGAAATATTCATAAATGTACTAGTTAATTTATGAATCATACCAACTTTTTTCCAACTTCTGCACTACTGTTGGCACCCTGATTGTGTGGGTCAGTTACCGAAGCGCGGATTACTTTGTTATCATATGCTAATTCCTATAAAAAAAATTGCATAATCCAGTTTGAGAATCTTTAAAATCATTAAAATCATATTAAAAAGAAGCACGAAGGCACCTTCACTGACTCATCTCCCCAATACTTTATCAGCAATTTAAAATCCTCGAGCGGAATCTCCTTGGGCCTATGTTCAAGCCTTTCATCATCAGTGGCATGCTGTGTGTAATGCTTTGCCTTCATCCGAGACTTGTAAGTCCTCCAGCATCTATTAATTATCTCACAAACCCAGGACTGAGCTTCATTCGGAATAATATAATGGTCCTAATATATAATAAACTCAAGATCAATAAAATGAAGGGGTTAATTGAAAAATAAATGAAACTGAGGTTTAGGTAATAGAATTTACCCGAGTATAGTCCCACATTTTCTTCTTCAATTGTTCAGGAACCAGGCGCCAGTTGACATAAGTAAGAGAGACATTTTCCTTTGAAACTGTTCCGAGAAAATTACTCAGCTCTCTCGTAACTTTTCCGTCTCTTGAAACAGGTACATTTTGTTTGTTCAAAAAAATCACCGGTCTTTCATCACGTGTCCTTGCGTGAACAGTTAGCAGTTTTGTCCTTCCTCTCCATTTTTTGGGCTTTGGTACTTCATAGTACATGCACACACAAAAAAAGGTGACTGTGAATTTAATAATTAATTAAATTCTTACTGCCTCTCCATCAATAAATAATTAGTGTGCATAATTCATGCGTAGTTATATTTAGAAAGTAAAAGTACCTGCTTCAGTTTCTTCCTCAACAACATTTTCCGAATTAGAAGCGTGCACATTCTCGGTTGGTGGCGGAAGAATGCCCTGCTTTTGACGTTCCCGCATTGCTAAATAAGCAGATACAGACCCACGTGATTCTGAATTGCTCGCGGATTTTAAGATTTTACTACATGTTGCTTTCAGGAGCTTAGATTTACTGGTCATTTCCTTGTCAGATGTTTTACCAGCTTGCGATGGTTCATTCTCTGTTGCAGCGGTGACATTAGCTCGCGAACGAGTTCTTGGTCCAAGGGAGACATGGTTCTTTTTCTTCCCATTCTTCGTTCTCTACAATTATTAGGATTGCAAATATAATGTGAGGCCAAAGCAATAAAGAGTATAAAATAAAAACAAAATATATAGGAAACTTGATATAGTGATAAACAAAATATCAGGTCTTAAACAAATAAAAATACAATTTACACTCTTGAGAAACAAGGAAGGAAGGCCAAAGTAATGAAGACTGTAAAAGAAATCCATACCTCAGATGAATCATCACTATCATGTTCGTCCTCACTTTCCGGATTATAATCATCATCATCCGGAGAGGCTTTATCTTTTTCTTTGGATTTCTCAATAACTGTTGCTGATCGAGCTCTCAAATCAATCACTAATTTTTTGATCCCAAGTTCTTCCAACCTTTTATCATTTTCCTTCATTCGATTAAGTCTTTCTTGATCACATGCTGGTAGCGGTGGGGGGGGGGCACCTGCAATAATTATAAATCAGCACTGTTATTAGTGTAGCTCAACTATGCATTGTACTTTCTTTCTAAAAATTTGGAAGGAGTGTTTAAGTGAATATTACAAGTGTTACAGTCCATGTTAGAAGAAAAAAAAGAGGAACATTGACAAGGATACCTCGATGTCAGGTATAGCAAGTTCAAGGGGACATCTTACTTGGCGTGCATCACCTTATAGCTGATCTTTCATTTTCTCATTATTTTGCAAAGTACGGGGTCTTTTTCTTTTGATTTCGGTCAGTGGTGGTGGGGGCAACTACAATAATTTATGAAGACAAGGTCAGTGATTAAATTGACATAACACAACAATAATCATTATAACTTATGTTTTTAAGAAGGAAAATTAAAAAAATACCTCTTTATCCTGAATAATATCATCTTGTAACTGCAGTTTCCTTCTAGCAGACCCTTTATCGTTTCCTTGCCTGCAGTTGCATCTTGCTGAGTAGGCAACAGAGCTGGCGATGATCGTAACGCATACCTCCGACTGGGCTCAGGTGTCTTCTTAACAATCTTTCTTGGGTTCTGCTTCTGCTGGAGTTTATGTGTGGTAATATATTTCCGCTTTTGTATTTTCTTCGGTGAAACTGTATTTATGCAAGAAAAAAATCCAAGTCAAAGAATTATCTTCAACTAATATGGACATCCAAGTCCCATTATGCATATATAAAGAGATACATAAATAGATAGAGATGTGTACTTAATGGGGACCTAATTATTTATCAGCAATAGGCATACCTTCAAACAGGCTTTTCCTCGGTCTGACAATCACGTGTGGCTGCATCTCACACAACGGCTCAATTGCAGGGTCAACAACTGTGTCTACATAAAGCTTGACCTCTTCGCCATCGTTGCACTTTTCTATCTCTTGAATGATGTCCAGGTCAGTCCTCAGCAGCTTCCAACCACCATGTTTTCCTTCTTTTGCATAGACTCCTCCGATTTCATTGAGTTTGAGGAGATCCTTCACCTCCTCCATCAGATCATTATAAGCCCACATATCAGCATCTACATTATAAATAGTCAAGCAATCTCCACCAGAGTAACTTGTCCTCTGAAACTCCCCACCGTGGTACAATCTAATATTAACGTGTTTTTCTGCCATCCTGCACAGAGTTCAAAGAGATGTCAATGGCTGACCATTAAACAAAAATATTTCAAATGTATCTTTTCCAAATCCTAGTATGCCATAAACACATATCTCAAACTAATTGGTAAACACATATTAGATCAAATAATAAACAACAAAATATTCATGAATTGGCACTCGACACAAATGCAACAAACACAATTTCGATCACAAAAAGTTATTAAGCATCTACGTCATATCCTATATTTGTTTTTATTACACGTGTAGGATATTTGCAGCTAACATACAAAATTATAAAAATAAGAAAAAATAGTTATCATATACATCTACTGAATCAACTAAATTACAGTAAGGAGATTTAATCCCAACACTACGAAATATAACAAGGGCATGCTGAACTTACCAAGACAATAAATATAAACTACAAATCAGACAACGACGACAAAAAATTTAAACTACAAAGATGGATTTCATTGAAGAATTCATGGAAGAAATAAATTAAGATATTCAATTACATCTAAATAGTCCAAACACAGAGAAAATACAAAATGAAGTTCACTGCTGTGATTAATTTTAAACTTATAAATGTTTAGCAGTTTGGTTGCTTCATTTATCGGGAATGGGAACTCTTGTTGTAGGGATATCATTTATGCACCAACTCATTTCATCAACATGAGTTTGAAGTCCACAAACAAATTCAGTCTCACGGAGATCAGTATCGTTGACATCTTCATGTGCATCCACGTTTCCATTATCACACCACTCCCTCGGTAGTTTCTTAATTACGTAATGTACATTCTTTTCGATTGGGTCTTCCACATAAAAAACTTGTTGCACTTGTTTGGCCAGGACATGAGGATCAGATTTATGGCATAACCTATTGAAATTTACTCGAATGTGACCGTGTGGATCTTTTTGTTGTTGGTACCAACGACACTTAAATAGGACAACTGTAAATAATCCCCAGTAATCAAGTATGATATCTTCTTTCGATCCGTAGTAGCTGACATCCCCAACTATAGGGTTCTCGTCTCTAGAACTAGAGAAACTAGTTGTTTGTTCAGTCAAATATACACCACTGTTTTATGTTGTGCATCGAGAATCTCTATCACTTGTGTGGAATCGATAGCCATTAACAATATAACCAGTAAACCTTCTAGCTGTTCGATTAGGCCCCAACGCAAACACCCCCAAGTCAGATGAAACCTCCACCATTTTCCCAACTTCTTCTCGTAACCAGTCCCAGAATTCTGTCGTGTGTCTTCGTGCCCTCTTGTATCTGTTCGTATTTTTATGGCTGTCCACCAAGGCTTGATGTTCCCTAAAATTATAATAAGTTAAAACAGTGCAGAAAAGAAAAAGTTCTTGAATTATGAATTAAAATTATTTACGTTAGAGCTTATTAAACTTACTCGAGGAGCCTCTCTACTTCTTTGTTACCAGTATTGAACAAAACATAGCGATGACTTGCCTTCCAATCAACATCTTCCAAATGAATAATAGTTCCATCTTTATTCCTTCTCGTTCCGATATGATATTCAGCTTGTGTTGGCCCTCTTTTGAAAACTGTTGAGCACATTTTGTTTTTTGTTGTTTCATCAGCAGCCAAAAATCTTGAACAAAATGTTACACATTCTTCAGCTATGTACCCTTCTACAATAGAACCTTCCGGCTTACTTCTATTACGAACGTATGATTTCAATTTTTCAAGATAACGCTCTATTGGGAACATGTTTCGAAGGTGCTGAGGTCCCCCAAGTCTAACTTCTCTAGTTAGATGAACAAGCAAGTGCACCATTATGTCGAAGAAAGCTGATGGAAAAATCATCTCAAATTGGCAAAGTACCTCGACGATTTCAGTTTCCAACTTCTCAAGCTCCTTCAAATCGATAACCTTGCTCCATAGAGCTCTAAGGCAGGCACTCAATTTCATCAAAGGTACAGCAACCTCAGCCTTTGTGGTTTTTTTGATGGCAAACTGCAACAAGTAGTGGAGTATGAAATGAACATCATGGCTCTTATACCCCACTAATTTCCTCTCCTTTGTGTGCACATATCGCCCTATGTTGGAGGCACAATCGTATGGCAGTTTAGTGTTTTCCAACACTAAACAAAAGATCTCCTTCTCTTTTTTCGACAAGTCAAAGATTGCTGCTCGTATTTCATGGTGTGCTCCATCTTCTGATAGAACAGGATGGAGGGGTTTTCTAATTCCCATTTCTTATAAATCTTTACGAGCGGCAACATGATCTTTTGTCTTGCCACTTATATTCAGTAAAGTGCCCAATATGTTATCGCAAACATTTTTTTCTATGTGCATGGCGTCAAGGTTATGTCGAAGTGGATTATGCTTCCAATAAGGTAAATCAAAAAAAATTGACTTCTTTTTAAAAGGGCCTTCAGTTTTACTCTTTGCCTTTTTGTTCTGCAGGCCGAATTGGTTTACATACCCAGACAACAACTCTTCAATGTCAGTTCCCGTTAAAACTAAAGGACACTGCCCCATTTTAATTGCGCCATTAAACCTTTTAGTATCCATTCTCCACTTGTGTGCAGAAGGAACTTTCGGTGGTTCATATAGCAAATTTTCTTGCTATGCTTCAAATAAAGTGATGAAGTTTCATAATGGCAGATAGGACACCCTAGTTTGCCTTTTGTGCTCCAGCCGGACAACATAGCATATCCCGGGAAATCGCTAATAGTCCATAGCACTCTAGCACGTAAATTAAAATCTTCATCAGCCAAGGCATCATAAGTATTAACGCCGACCTCCCATAATTCTTTTAACTCGGCAATTAAAGGTTGCATGAACACATCAATACTATTCTTTGGTGAATCTGGACCAGATATTAGTGTCGAAAGAATTAGATTTTCTTGTTTCATGCATAGCCAAGGTGGGAGGTTGTAATTGACCAATACAATTGGCCAGGTACTGTGACTTAGGTTCATTGAACGATAGGGGTTGAATCCATCTGAGGCTACTCCTAAACTAAAATTCCGATTTTCTAATGAAAAATCAGGATAGTCAGCACCTATCGTCTTCCAAGCCTCTGTATCAGCCGGATGTCTTACTTTTCCATCCTGTTGACGTCCCACATCGTGCCATTTCATTAGTTTCAAATATTCCTTGCACATGTATAGCCTCTGCAATCTCGGCTTTAGAGGGAAGTACCCCATCACATTAGCTGGCACTTTGTGTATAACTTGCCCCGGATCACTAGCATCATTGCCTTTTTTTTCCGGTAACACCCACCTAGAAACACCACAATTGTCACATTTTTCATTGTCTTTATTTTCTCCCCAGTACAACATGCAATTATTTCGGCATGCATGTATTTTTTCATAATGTAAGCCTAAATCCTTGATCATATTTTTTGCAGCATTCAAAGACAAAGGTATTTGGGCATCAGGAAAGGCGTCTCTTATTAACTCCAGCAATTCCCCAAAGGCAGACTTGGAAATTCCATGAGCACACTTTAAATGATAAAGTTTGATCAGGAAACTTAACCGAGAGAATTTAGTGGATCCGGGGTATAGTGGTTGTTTACCCTCCCTAACATGGCCATAAAACTTTCTAGCCTCTGCATTTGTTAGACTTTCATAGTCATTTTCTAAAGCTCGAAACTTTTTACCCGTACAATTGAACATTTCACCTAAATTATCTTCGAAATCCATCCCCGTCCCCGAATCCATGAAGTCAGTACTACCGTCTACTTTGGTATGTGATACCTCGCAAATCCATTTCATATATAGTGGAGAAGGGCCACTACATATGAGATGATCATAGATAACTGTTTGAGTGTGCCAATAACGGTTGACACATACTTTGCAGGGGCACTTCATTTCTTCTCCTTTAGCATGAATTGGAAATGAATTTTCCATAAATGCCTTTATCCCTCGTACATATTCTTTACTAGATTTTGGAAATCCTATCCAGCTACTATAATCATCTTCCATAAGTACACTGTATAATATAGCCTGCGAAGTTAAAAGAATATAAGTCTACCTAAAAAAGCCCGTGTAATCCTCTCTGTGCACTATACTGCAGTGATACTAGATAAACTAATAATTTCCTACATCTCATTCCCCATTTTTATTCATGCTTTGATTTTTATTAAATTTTTTACTTCAATTTACAACTGTAACTTTTGAATAGCACACAGGGAATAAATGTTAGAATGTAAAAGATCAATACTCAAAGACTTGTATAGCACATAAAATCAGTTTGAGATTAGATTAATGTCTTAAGTATTCGAATAATATATATATATATTTAATTGTACAAGGAACTAAGGAAGGCCCAGTACTGCTAAGAGACGATAAAAATAAGACACAGTAACCAAATGGCAAACAGAGTTAAGCCTTGCATTTGGACATTAAATAACAAAAAACAGCGAATAAGCAACATAATTTCATCAATTCATCTCGGCACGTAATCACATCAAGAAATGCAATAACCATAATTACAAGAATCTAAAACAATAAAACTCAAAGAGAGAGAGAGAGAGACAGAGAGAGAGAGAGAGAGAAAGAGAGACAGAGAGAGAGAGAGAGACAGAGAGAGAGACAGAGAGAGGGGGGAGATGACCACAAACACATATTACATTCATATTAAACACAAACTCTAAACGTATTACATATATTACACATATTAAACACAGAAACATATTAAACATATTAAATAAGCAGGGATAAATACATAAAATCAAAAATAAAGTTCAATTAGAGGTTACCTTGGTCCAAAATCGAAACCACAAAGCAGCTCTGAACCCTAATTGCTAGCTCCAACCGAAACCCTAAAATTCAGAAACCCTAATTGCACGCCCTAACTCCGTTGCAGAGAACCCGAACCACCGAAATGTTGCTGAGAACCACCTAATTGCTGCTGAATCCACCGAAATGAGAGCGGCTGAGGTGAGGCTGAGGTGAGAGTGCGGCTGAGGTGAGAGTGCGGCTGAGGTGAGGTGAGAGTTAGGGAGAGTGAGATGGGTGAGAGTTAGGGAGAGTGAGATGGGTGAGAGTTAGGGAGTGTTGGTGAGAGGTGAGTGAGTGAGCGAGGTGGGAGGCTGAGGTGAGTGAGCGAGGTCGAGAGAGAGTGATGTTTCTGAGAGAGAGTCTGAGAAAGAGAGTGATGTTTTTGGGGGAAAATTTCGCCACCCATATTTTCACTGCACCTTTTGTATTATTTTCATTTTATTTCATTTTTTCATTTTTTTCATTTTTTCATAAATTTTAGAAAAAACGATATTTTAATGTCCCGATCCGACCATGATCCGGGTATTATATTTTTTGATTATTTTTTCCCAATGTTAGGAAGGCAGTTTAATAACATCCGTACGGTTGGATTGTCGAGAAAACCGATTAAAAAAATCGAACGACGGATATGTGGGTCGAACCGTTAAATGAATCATATCCTGACATATGAACCCTATTACGATCCGACCATGATCCAGACATTATATTTTTTGATTATTTTTTCCCAATGTTAGGAAGGCGGTTTAATAGCATCCGTACGGTTGGATCGTCGAGAAAACCGATTAAAAAAATTGAACGACGGATATGTGGGTCGAACCGTTAAATGAATCATATCCTGACATATGAACCCTATTACGATCCGACCATGATCCGGGCATTATAGTTTTTGATTATTTTTTCCCAATGTTAGGAAGGCGGTTTAATAACATCCGTATGGTTGGATCGTCGAGAAAACCGATTAAAAAAATTAAACTACGGATATGTGGGTTGAACCGTTAAATGAATCATATCCTGACATATGAACCCTATTACGATCCGACCATGATCCAGGCATTATATTTTTTGATTATTTTTTCCCAATGTTAGGAAGGCAGTTTAATAACATCCGTACGATTGGATCGTCGAGAAAACCGATTAAAAAAATCGAACGACGGATATGTTGGTCGAACCGTTAAATGAATCATATCCTGACATATGAACCCTATAACGATCCGACCATGATCCAGGCATTATATTTTTTGATTATTTTTTCCCAATGTTAGGAAGGCGGTTTAATAACATCCGTACGGTTGGATCGTCGAGAAAACCGATTAAAAAAATCGAACGACGGATATGTGGGTCGAACCGTTAAATGAATCCTATCCTGACATATGAACCCTATTACGATCCGACCATGATCCGGGCATTATATTTTTTGATTATTTTTTCCCAATGTTAGGAAGGCGGTTTAATAACATCCGTACGGTTGGATCATTGAGAAAACCGATTAAAAAAATCGAACGACGGATATGTGGGTCGAACCGTTAAATGAATCATATCCTGACATATGAACCCTATTACGATCCGACCATGATCCAGGCATTATATTTTTTGATTATTTTTTCCCAATGTTAGGAAGGCAGTTTAATAACATCCGTACGGTTGGATCGTCGAGACAACCGATTAAAAAAATCGAACGACGGATATGTGGGTCGAACCATTAAATGAATCATATCCTGACATATGAACCCTATTACGATCCGACCATGATCCAGGCATTATATTTTTTGATTATTTTTTCCGAATGTTAGGAAGGCGGTTTAATAACATCCGTACGGTTGGATCGTCGAGAAAACCGATTAAAAAAATCGAACGACGGATATGTCGGTCGAACCGTTAAATGAATCCTATCCTGACATATGAACCCTATTACGATCCGACCATGATCCGGGCATTATATTTTTTGATTATTTTTTCCCAATGTTAGGAAGGCGGTTTGATAACATCCGTACGGTTGGATCGTTGAGAAAACCGATTAAAAAAATCGAACGACGGATATGTGGGTCGAACCGTTAAATGAATCATATCCTGACATATGAACCCTATTACGATCCGACCATGATCCAGGCATTATATTTTTTGATTATTTTTTCCCAAAGTTAGGAAGGCGGTTTAATAACATCCGTACGGTTGGATCGTCGAGAAAACCGATTAAAAAAATCGAACGACGGATATGTGGGTCGAACTGTTAAATGAATCATATCCTGACATATGAACCCTATTACGATCCGACCATGATCCGGGCATTATATTTTTTGATTATTTTTTCCCAATGTTAGGAAGGCGGTTTAATAACATCCGTACGGTTGGATCGTCGAGAAAATCGATTAAAAAAATCGAACGACGGATATGTGGGTCGAACCGTTAAATGAATCATATCCTGACATATGAACCCTATTGAGATCCGACCATGATCCGGGCATTATATTTTTTGATTATTTTTTCCCAATGTTAGGAAGGCGGTTTAATAACATCCGTACGGTTGGATCGTCGAGAAAACCGATTAAAAAAATCGAACGACGGATATGTGGGTCGAACCGTTAAATGAATCCTATCCTGACATATGAACCCTATTACGATCCGACCATGATCCGGGCATTATATTTTTTGATTATTTTTTCCCAATGTTAGGAAGGCGGTTTAATAACATCCGTACGGTTGGATCGTCGAGAAAACCGATTAAAAAAATCGAACGACGGATATGTGGGTTGAACCGTTAAATGAATCCTATCCTGACATATGAACCCTATTACGATCCGACCATGATCCGGGCATTATATTTTTTGATTATTTTTTCCCAATGTTAGGAAGGCAGTTTAATAACATCCGTACGGTTGGATCGTCGAGAAAACCGATTAAAAAAATCGAACGACGGATATGTAGGTCGAACCGTTAAATGAATCCTATCTTGACATATGAACCCTATTACGATCCGACCATGATCCGGGCATTATATTTTTGATTATTTTTCCCAATGTTAGGAAGGCAGTTTAATAACATCCGTACGGTTGGATCGTCGAGACAACCGATTAAAAAAATCGAACGACGGATATGTGGGTCGAACCGTTAAATGAATCATATCCTGACATATGAACCCTATTACGATCCGACCACGATCCGGGCATTATATTTTTTGATTATTTTTTCCGAATGTTAGGAAGGCGGTTTAATAACATCCGTACGGTTGGATCGTCGAGAAAACCGATTAAAAAAATCGAACGACGGATATGTGGGTCGAACCGTTAAATGAATCCTATCCTGACATATGAACCCTATTACGATCCGACCATGATTCGGGCATTATATTTTTTGATTATTTTTTCCCAATGTTAGGAAGGCGGTTTGATAACATCCGTACGGTTGGATCGTTGAGAAAACCGATTAAAAAAATCGAACGACGGATATGTGGGTCGAACCGTTAAATGAATCATATCCTGACATATGAACCCTATTACGATCCGACCATGATCCAGGCATTATATTTTTTGATTATTTTTTCCCAAAGTTAGGAAGGCGGTTTAATAACATCCGTACGGTTGGATCGTCGAGAAAACCGATTAAAAAAATCGAACGACGGATATGTGGGTCGAACCGTTAAATGAATCATATTCTGACATATGAACCCTATTACGATCCGACCATGATCCGGGCATTATATTTTTTGATTATTTTTTCCCAATGTTAGGAAGGCGGTTTAATAACATTCGTACGGTTGGATCGTCGAGAAAACCGATTAAAAAAATCGAACGACGGATATGTGGGTCGAACCGTTAAATGAATCCTATCCTGACATATGAACCCTATTGAGATCCGACCATGATCCGGGCATTATATTTTTTGATTATTTTTTCGCAATGTTAGGAAGGCGGTTTAATAACATCCGTACGGTTGGATCGTCGAGAAAACCGATTAAAAAAATCGAACGACGGATATGTGGGTCGAACCGTTAAATGAATCCTATCCTGACATATGAACCCTATTACGATCCGACCATGATCCGGGCATTATATTTTTTGATTATTTTTTCCCAATGTTAGGAAGGCGGTTTAATAACATCCGTACAGTTGGATCGTCGAGAAAACCGATTAAAAAAATCGAACGACGGATATGTGGGTTGAACCGTTAAATGAATCCTATCCTGACATATGAACCCTATTACGATCCGACCATGATCCGGGCATTATATTTTTTGATTATTTTTTTCCAATGTTAGGAAGGCAGTTTAATAACATCCGTACGGTTGGATCGTCGAGAAAACCGATTAAAAAAATCGAACGACGGATATGTAGGTTGAACCGTTAAATGAATCCTATCTTGACATATGAACCCTATTACGATCCGACCATGATCCAGGCATTATATTTTTGATTATTTTTTCCCAATGTTAGGAAGGCAGTTTAATAACATCCGTACGGTTGGATCGTCGAGACAACCGATTAAAAAAATCGAACGACGGATATGTGGGTCGAACCGTTAAATGAATCATATCCTGACATATGAACCCTATTACGATCCGACCACGATCCGGGCATTATATTTTTTGATTATTTATTTATTTATTTATTTATTTATTTATTAATTTATTTATTTAATCATTTATTAAATAATTAAATAATTGGATAATGTGGGTCCCACAAGTGGAGCTCACATGTGGGGCCCACTTCTCCATTATTTATTTATTTAATTATTCAAATAATTTTTTATTAAATATTTAAATAATTGGATAATGTGGGGCCCACATATGGAGCCCACAAATGGAGCCCACATGTGGGGCCCACAAGTGGAGCTCACATGTGGGCCCACTTCTCCATTATTTATTTATTTAATTATTTAAATAATTATTTATTTAAATAATTATTTATTAAATAATTAAATAATTGGATAATGTGGGGCCTACATGTGTGGCCCACAAGTGGAGCCCACTTCTTTATTATTTATTTATTTAATTATTATTTATTTAATTATTTAAATAATTATTTATTAAATAATTAAATAATTGTTTAATATGGGGCCCACATATGGGGCCCACAAGTGGAGCCCACATGTGGGTCCCACAAGGGGAGCCCACATGTGGGGCCCACTTCTCCATTATTTATTTATTTATTTAATTATTATTTATTTAATTATTTAAATAATTATTTATTAAATAATTAAATAATTGGATAATGTGGGGCCTAAATGTGGGGCCCACAAGTGGAGCCCACTTCTTTATTATTTATTTATTTAATTATTTAAATAATTATTTATTAAATAATTAAATAGTTGTTTAATATGGGGCCCACATGTGGGGCCCACAAGTGCAGCCCACATGTGGGGCCCACAAGGCGATCCCACATGTGGGGCCCACTTCTCCATTATTTATTTATTTAATTTTTTAATTAATTATTTATTAAAGAATTAAATAATTAATTATTTAATGACGTGGCGGTGCACACGTGGCAGGGTTGAGCAAATGTAATAGTGGTGTTGTAACAGAAAAGTTAACGTAACGCTTTGCTGATGTGGCAGTGCCACGTGGCAGTGTGGGCCCACATGTGGGGTCCACCTCTTAGTGTGGGACCCACTTTCTGGAACAAGTTTTAGTGGGGCCCACATGTGGGACCCACTTTTGCTGACGTGTACACTGGTGGGGCCCAAAAAATAATAAATAAATTAAATAGTATTATAATGATAAAGCAAAGCGTTACGTCATGTCAACACTATTGTAACATTAGCTTTCTACTGCAACACAAGCCCTCTAACGTAACAGTAACTTTACATGTAAAGTAACGCTATTTCGTTAGTGTTACAATAGGTAAAAAAAGTCTGTTTAATGTAACCCAAAACATGCATTACATTAGAAAAGTGTCTTATTTGCCCATCTATGGCGTAGTGGTAGTTAAAAAATATCTAGGATATTATTGAATTTATTTTGATTTTATGAGATAACTTTTATATTCGGGTAATTAACTAAATGGAATCCAGGATTTTTAAAGTAATAATATCTAATTTTTTTTGATCTCGACTTACATTGTTATTTTTTAAAGTTGAGGTTAAAAGGTGAGCTGATATTAATCCAAAATATGAGGTCTATTTAAGGCCTATACCATTTTGGCCTTACGTTGTATGAGACTATTGAAATAAGAAGTACAAGGAGATAAAAGATATATAATAAATAAGCCCATATATTTTGGATTCATTTTCAGAGCTTTTATGCAAACTAGATTCGTTCCCGGACATATATCTATTTATTTAGTGACATATTTTTAAGTAAAGTGACCTCAAATGGAACAACCCAATAAAATATCATATTTGTCAGTAATAAACTCTAAATGCAATTGATTTTCTCTCAAGCGCTAAATTGTATTAGATTTCTATGAAACTCATTTATATAATAGACAAAAAGTAAGCATGTGAGACTGAGAGAGTGCTAGAGAGACAAATGGAGAGAAATGACGAGAGAGAAAGGTGTCAACTACAAGTTAGGGTTCATCAATCCCCAATCTTTAGAAAACATAGACATAGATGAATAGTCGACCACTTAGCAACAATGTTTTAATTAATAACTATTCCAAACATGTTTTTTTAATCTTATTTTATTCCATAAATTGTAAATAGTATCAAAATTTTGATTAAAATAAGATCAATTTATAATAACATTTGACTTATTAGATTAAAAATTGGAATAATAACCCATCGCACATGCCAATTTATAGAATTTTTTGTGTTAATAAGTTGTTTTTGGTTTTACATTTATTGCTAAAATCATGTAATATCTCAAGTATACTTATCCGAGGTATTAATGCATATGATTTGCAGGTAAAACCTTACTAATCTTTATAACATTCCTGATTTAACTCACTAAATGAATGATATGTTTTATTGTATACACAAACTTAAATTAACACATATAATTAATTGATTAATTAGTATGTTCACAAGAAGACATGTTTAAATAAAATTGGATATAATTATAAAAAGTAGTACTTTTGGTAATTTCTCAAAATTTAAATAAAATTTGAATAAATTTAAAAAATTTATTGAATGGATTCAAAATAATTAATAGAATATAATCAAAACTATGAAAACATGATTCAATCAATATGTAAACCTTTGATGAGTACATGTCATATTTTTAAACGATCCAAATATACATGTGTTGAATTATTAATATTGATGAAAAAATATAAAACATAAAGGAATTTTAAATATTATATTTCTATTATTAAAAATAATCTAAATTTGATCATGTTTTACTCGATGTTATTGATACTATAAATGTAACAAGATTTAATCGAATTTAACTTAAATTCAACTATAATTACTTGAATTTATGAACTATACCTAAAACAGTTAAATTTATAAATTCAACCTGAAGCGGTTGAATTTATAACTTCAACCCGAAGCGGTTAAATTTATATATATTCAACCGGTTTCCCGTCGAATTTGTACTTAATGTCATGTTAGCGATCCGCGTGAAAAAGATCCAATGCTTCAAATTTAGTACCCAAAATAACAATCTAACGGTCCAGATTCGTCACAACATAACCTCAACATAAATTTTTCATATATATTCACATACATTACAACTAACACCCATTTTTTTCATTTTGTCTTTTACATTCTTACTCTCCCTCATTCTTCCACACATCAATACATATATAATTATCATCACTTTCTTCCTCATCTTCTTTAGGAATTTCATTCCATACAGTAGCAAAAGCATTGTACACATTACTAGTCAATGAATTAGTGAAAGCATTATGCACAGTAGTAGTAGACAAATTTGTGAAAACATCATATATGTTAGAAAAATCACTAGAAGTAGTATATGTGTTAAAAGAATTATCGAAAACATCGTTACAAGACTAATCAAATTGACTATCAGAGTTGGAATACTGACCAAATGGATCATACTACAAAGAATGTAGATGATTAAATCATTCTATTATATTTCGAGGTGCCCGTGCAGTACCATCACTCTTACGGAAGTCTTGAATGTAAGATATTATACTTGAACGTTTGTATGGAGCCATATATCCTCTTTTGTGTGGATAACCTGTATATACAAGGTAAAATTTATGCCCAGTTGGATTTGGAAACTTAGGTTTTGCTATAGATTTAGCCTCTGTTAAAATACGACTATCGTGTATGCCGCCTTCCCATCCTGCCCAGGCAAAAGTAAAACACATGGTAAAATCACACAATGTGAGAATATTTTGTGTTGTATATCCTTCACGGCCAAAATAACGTGTACGGTCTAATTAATATATCCGACATTTGATATATGTGCCATTAATAGCTCCATTAGAATTCTATATTTATAATTAAAAATATTTAAAACTAATAATTTTACAAACATAAATAATATTGTACATGTACTTACGAACTTACTTTGAAATGTGGATAATATTGACGGTGTTTAGGTTTATAGTATCGAGCTCCAGTATTATAATTTGATGGAAGAATTATAACATTTTTCACCGTTCTACATAATGCTTCCAAAATATAATAAAAATGTTGATTAATTGTCTCACCTAAGTGATTAAACATTTCTTGCATCAAACGATTTTATGTCCCATGAGCAACTAACATTAGTAATATACCAACTTCCTCGTATGCAGTCATTCCACGCGTTGGTACCAATCCATACCTTTGGAATAAATTGTGAAACATAAATTTAAATGCAAACTTAGTCATATGAAAATCTTGAAAACACCGAGTTTCGTTACCATATAATTTGTTTCCTGTGCGAATTGATATATGACACGGTTCTTTGTTTACGAACGTGTTATAGTAATAGACCAAAGTGTATGCAACAGTAGTACATACAGCTTGCCAGTCGTGTTAATTATCTTCACAAATTTGTCTACTAGTAGTGTGTATAATGCTTTCGCTAATTCATCGACTAGTAATATTTATAATGCTTTTGCTACTGTATGGATTGAAATTCCTGAAGAAGATGAGGAAGAAAGTGAGGGGCCCACTTCTCATTTATTTATTTATTTAATTATTTAAATAATTATTTATTAAATATTTAAATAATTGGATAATGTGGGGCCCACATGTGGGGCCCACATGTGGGACCCACATGTGGGGCCCACATGTGGGACCTACATGTGGGGCCCACTTCTCATTTATTTATTTAATTATTTAAATAATTATTTATTAAATAATTAAATAATTGGATAAGGTGGGGCCCACATGTGGGGCCCACAAGTGGAGCCCCTATGTGGGGCCCACTTCTCCATTATTTATTTATTTATTTATTTAAATAATTGTTTATTAAATAATTAAATAATTGGATAATGTGGGGCCCACATGTGGGGCCCACTTCTCATTTATTTATTTATTTAATTATTTAAATAATTATTTATTAAATAATTGGATAATGTGGGGCCCACATGTGGGGCCCACTTCTCCATTATTTATTTATTTAATTATTCAAATAATTTTTTATTAAATAATTAAATAAATGGATAATGTGGGGCCCACATATGGAGCCCACAAATGGAGCCCACATGTGGGGCCCACAAGTGGAGCCCACATGTGGGCCCACTTCTCCATTATTTATTTATTTAATTATTTAAATAATTATTTATTTAGATAATTATTTATTAAATAATTAAATAATTGGATAATGTGGGGCCTACATGTGTGGCCCACAAGTGGAGCCCACTTCTTTATTATTTATTTATTTAATTATTTAAATAATTATTTATTAAATAATTAAATAATTGTTTAATATGGGGCCCACATGTGGGGCCCACAAGTGGAGCCCACATGTGGGTCCCACAAGGGGAGCCCACATGTGGGGCCCACTTCTCCATTATTTATTTATTTAATTATTATTTATTTAATTATTTAAATAATTATTTATTAAATAATTAAATAATTGGATAATGTGGGGCCTAAATATGGGGCCCACAAGTGGAGCCCACTTCTTTATTATTTATTTATTTAATTATTTAAATAATTATTTATTAAATAATTAAATAGTTGTTTAATATGGGGCCCACATGTGGGGCCCACAAGTGCAGCCCACATGTGGGGCCCACAATGGGATCCCACATGTGGGGCCCACTTCTCCATTATTTATTTATTTAATTATTATTTATTTAATTTTTTAATTAATTATTTATTAAAGAATTAAATAATTAATTATTTAATGACGTGGCGGTGCACACGTGGCAGGGTTGAGCAAATGTAACAGTAGTGTTGTAACAGAAAAGTTAACGTAACGCTTTGCTGATGTGGCAGTGCCACGTGGCAGTGTGGGCCCACATGTGGGGTCCACCTCTTAGTGTGGGACCCACTTTCTGGAACAAGTTTTAGTGGGGCCCACATGTGGGACCCACTTTTGCTGACGTGTACACTGGTGGGGCCCAAAAAATTAATAAATTAATTAAATAGTATTATAATGATAAAGCAAAGCGTTACGTCATGTCAGCACTATTGTAACATTAGCTTTCTACTGCAACACAAGCCCTCTAACGTAACAGTAACTTTACATGTAAAGTAACGCTATTTCGTTAGTGTTACAATAGGTAAAAAAAGTCTGTTTAATGTAACGCAAAACAGGCATTACATTAGAAAAGTGTCTTATTTGCCCATCTATGGCGTAGTGGTAGTTAAAAAATATCTAGGATATTATTGAATTTATTTTGATTTTATGAGATAACTTTTATATTCGGGTAATTAACTAAATGGAATCCAGGATTTTTAAAGTAATAATATCTAATTTTTTTTGATCTCGACTTACATTGTTATTTTTTAAAGTTGAGGTTAAAAGGTGAGCTGATATTAATCCAAAATATGAGGTCTATTTAAGGCCTATACCATTTTGGCCTTACGTTGTATGAGACTATTGAAATAAGAAGTACAAGGAGATAAAAGATATATAATAAATAAGCCCATATATTTTGGATTCATTTTCAGAGCTTTTATGCAAACTAGATTCGTTCCCGGACATATATCTATTTATTTAGTGACATATTTTTAAGTAAAGTGACCTCAAATGGAACAACCCAATAAAATATCATATTTGTCAGTAATAAACTCTAAATGCAATTGATTTTCTCTCAAGCGCTAAATTGTATTAGATTTCTATGAAACTCGTTTATATAATAGACAAAAAGTAAGCATGTGAGACTGAGAGAGTGCTAGAGAGACAAATGGAGAGAAATGACGAGAGAGAAAGGTGTCAACTACAAGTTAGGGTTCATCAATCCCCAGTCTTTAGAAAACATAGACATAGATGAATAGTCGACCACGTAGCAACAATGTTTTAATTAATAACTATTCCAAACATGTTTTTTTAATCTTATTTTATTCCATAAATTGTAAATAGTATCAAAATTTTGATTAAAATAAGATCAATTTATAATAACATTTGACTTATTAGATTAAAAATTGGAAGAATAACCCATCGCACATGCCAATTTATAGAATTTTTTGTGTTAATAAGTTGTTTTTGGTTTTACATTTATTGCTAAAATCATGTAATATCTCAAGTATACTTATCCGAGGTATTAATGCATATGATTTGCAGGTAAAACCTTACTAATCTTTATAACATTCCTGATTTAACTCACTAAATGAATGATATGTTTTATTGTATACACAAACTTAAATTAACACATATAATTAATTGATTAATTAGTATGTTCACAAGAAGACATGTTTAAATAAAATTGGATATAATTATAAAAAGTAGTACTTTTGGTAATTTCTCAAAATTTAAATAAAATTTGAATAAATTTAAAAAATTTATTGAATGGATTCAAAATAATTAATAGAATATAATCAAAACTATGAAAACATGATTCAATCAATATGTAAACCTTTGATGAGTACATGTCATATTTTTAAACGATCCAAATATACATGTGTTGAATTATTAATATTGATGAAAAAATATAAAACATAAAGGAATTTTAAATATTATATTTCTATTATTAAAAATAATCTAAATTTGATCATGTTTTACTCGATGTTATTGATGCTATAAATGTAACAAGATTTAATCGAATTTAACTTAAATTCAACTATAATTACTTGAATTTATGAACTATACCTAAAACAGTTAAATTTATAAATTCAACCTGAAGCGGTTGAATTTATAACTTCAACCCGAAGCGGTTAAATTTATATATATTCAACCGGTTTCCCGTCGAATTTGTACTTAATGTCATGTTAGCGATCCGCGTGAAAAAGATCCAATGCTTCAAATTTAGTACCCAAAATAACAATCTAACGGTCCAGATTCGTCACAACATAACCTCAACATAACCTTTTCATATATATTCACATACATAACAACTAACACCCATTTTTTTCATTTTGTCTTTTACATTCTTACTCTCCCTCATTCTTCCACACATCAATACATATATAATTATCATCACTTTCTTCCTCATCTTCTTTAGGAATTTCATTCCATACAGTAGCAAAAGCATTGTACACATTACTAGTCAATGAATTAGTGAAAGCATTATGCACAGTAGTAGTAGACAAATTTGAGAAAACATCATATATGTTAGAAAAATCACTAGAAGTAGTATATGTGTTAAAAGAATTATCGAAAACATCGTTACAAGACTAATTAAATTGACTATCAGAGTTGGAATACTGACTAAATGGATCATACTACAAAGAATGTAGATGATTAAATCATTCTATTATATTTCGAGGTGCCCGTGCAGTACCATCACTCTTACGGAAGTCTTGAATGTAAGATATTATACTTGAACGTTTGTATGGAGCCATATATCCTCTTTTGTGTGGATAACCTGTATATACAAGGTAAAATTTATGCCCAGTTGGATGTGGAAACTTAGGTTCTGCTATAGATTTAGCCTTTGTTAAAATACGACTATCGTGTATGCCGCCTTCCCATCCTGCCCAGGCAAAAGTAAAACACATGGTAAAATCACACAATGTGAGAATATTTTGTGTTGTATATCCTTCACGGCCAAAATAACATGTACGGTCTAATTAATATATCCGACATTTGATATATGTGCCATTAATAGCTCCATTAGAATTCTATATTTATAATTAAAAATATTTAAAACTAATAATTTTACAAACATAAATAATATTGTACATGTACTTACGAACTTACTTTGAAATGTGGATAATATTGACGGTGTTTAGGTTTATAGTATCGAGCTCCAGTATTATAATTTGATGGAAGAATTATAACATTTTTCACCGTTCTACATAATGCTTCCAAAATATAATAAAAATGTTGATTAATTATCTCACCTAAGTGATTAAACATTTCTTGCATCAAACGATTTTATGTCCCATGAGCAACTAACATTAGTAATATACCAACTTCCTCGTATGCAGTCATTCCACGCGTTGGTACCAATCCATACCTTTGGACTAAATTGTGAAACATAAATTTAAATGCAAACTTAGTCATATGAAAATCTTGAAAACACCGAGTTTCGTTACCATATAATTTGTTTCCTGTGCGAATTGATATATGACACGGTTCTTTGTTTACGAACGTGTTATAGTAATAGACCAAAGTGTATGCAACAGTAGTACATACAGCTTGCCAGTCTTGTTAATTATCTTCACTTTCTTCCTCATCTTCTTCAGGAATTTCAATCCATACAGTAGCAAAAGCATTATAAATATTACTAGTCGATGAATTAGCGAAAGCATTATACACACTACTAGTAGACAAATTTGTGAAAACATCATATCTGTTAGAAACATCATTAGAAGTAGTATATGTGTTAAAAGAATTATCGAAAACATTGTTAGAAGACTGATAAAATTGATTATCAGAGTTAGAATATTGGCCAAATTGATCATAGTACGACTGTCCACCTTGAAAATATGTAGCATCTTCACCACTACTATCTTGAGAAGCCTGGCTACATTATTCAAAAGGATTAAAATTCTCAAATGAATTTTGATTAAAATCCATGTAATTGATGAATGCCATGTAACCTTTCTATCTTTTAGTTTCAATGATAATTGTGATATGAATGTAGAGTGTACCAACTAGATGCACTTGGATATGGTATATATACACAAATAATACTAGCTCCATGTGATTCATCTTTTAATTTAGTGCAGTAGTTGGAATACAACTAGTATATACAGATACAAATATTGCACTATTGCATGAACTGTACACATGTGCAACTGAAATTTAAAATCAACAATTCATTACACACCATAAAAAACAAATACATGATTTTAAAGTTGATGTTAGGATAACAGTAGTGTATGGAAATCTCATCCTTTCACCACTCATCTCACACACACCAATACAAAATAAAAGGGTCCTATTTCCCTTGTCAAGGAGATACCATCTAGAAAAGAAGTACAAGTCAGTACCGCACATGACCAGTTCTATTGGGTCAAGGAGATCAACAACCTCTCGTAAATTCGCATTTACATTAGCAGCAGTTGTTTGGGTACTCCTACAGGACATCACAGCTACCAAGTCATCAATGATGGTGTCATCACTATCGCCACTGCCTTCTTTTCCATTATCATCACCAAGCACCTCTTTGAAGTCCTCTCCCACTTCAAGATTCACTATAGAATATGTATAGGCAACTTTTGTTCATTCATCGGTTGCAACAATGTCACCAAAGAGTGTGTCATAGTACTGCATGTAGAGAGAAAGATCTTTATTTCCTTACTTCCCAAAATTTGGATTCTCCTGGTGCAGCAAAGTAAAAAGAGTATATTCATTCTAATTTGTCAGTTTAGTTTCTAAATCAGTAGTAAATATGCTAATTTCTCAACTCAATGATTATAACCACTACGTTGACAATATGATAATTTGTTTTTTAACACCAATTGGATACAATTGCTTTTTAAAATAATTCTAAATTCAAAGCATTACATTAAATTAATCCAATGGCAATGTGAACTTGCATTGAGGCAATATTTATTCCAGCAGAACTCACCAAGAGTAAAAATCAAAATGCACATATTGGGCATATAATCAGAAAAACACAATTCAACCTATTATGAAGAAAGAAAAATTATAATAGAAGGAAAGAAAAATTAGCATTGAGCAGCAACGTCGCCATATAGTCTCAATGGTTGATCAGCCAAAGTTTCAACGGATAATCAATCACAGTTTCAGCGGATGATTCAATGAAGCTTCAACTGATGTTCAAATTCAAAAGAGTAGTTAATAGTGACTTGACAGTCACATGCATTGATTGTATGCAAATGGAATGTGACACCCTATTTGAAGGGTTTAGAGAACAATGAAGAATTTCCATTTACATGCTAAACTGAAGATATTCAAAGATGCTGGATAGAGAAATGAAAGGGCATGAAATTAGACTAGAAACATTTTGTCTTACTAGTTTGTCTTTTTATCATGTAACTTGGTGATATATAAGCCAAGTGTAGTAAGTAGAACTTTAAGAAATCTATTCAAGTTAATAAGAAAACACCAAAGAAATATAGAAGGCAAAATCTGTAAAGAATTTCTCTATTCTTGTAGTTCAACTTGTAAGCAGCTGTGTACAATATTGTAACACATATTTCTCTACTTAATATATATATCTGGTGGAAAAGTTCAATCCACCAGAAAGTTTTTAAATACTTGTACTTGATTACTTTGTGTTTTGATTTCTATACTACTTTCATTCCGTACCATTGCTAAATCAAACACAGTTATATATTTATAGCAGAACTGTTCTTAAAATTAAAAAGAAGCCAGAATTACATTCAACCCCCTATCTGTAATTCTTATTTAGATTATTTGGGAATAACAATCGCCCTCTCTATTATTATATAGCTTTTTTCAAGTTCTATCGTTATACCTTTATATTATACATATACCAAAATTAAAATTATTTTGTAATACTGGTGGATCATATTTGACTTGGATCCGATGGATCACAATATATCCAGTTAGAAAAAGCAAAAAACGATACTGACTCATATCCGGTTTGAATCCGGATTTTAAATACTCGAGATCGGTTTGTATCCGAAGAAAATGACACCGAACCAAAATCCGGACACTACACAAATAAAATGATTCGAGAGTTGAGCTAATAGGTACCCGACATCACCAAGATAATTTTAAACCCCACCCATTTATTTTGTTACAATGCAATGTCTAGTTAATCCTGTGTTTGTTGAAAAAGATAATAAAAAGACTGTTGATTTTTTTATACGTTGTTAAGGCACTTTTCTTTTCCCCAGAGTTGTTAATAACCTTTACTAACTAATGAATAAATTCAGTTAAATCGAGAGAAAATTGTCAAGACAGTCTAACAGATTTGAGAGGTAAGAGATAGACGAGAGAAAGAGGAAGAGAGAGATGAGAACTAAAAATAATTCATTTTATTTCTTAATCGCTAAGTTTCACTACAATTATGTATTTATACAAATAGTAATGTAAGAAGAAATAAGCAAAACAGAATCTCCCGCTCTATTCATTTTGACAGTTGTTCAAAAATTGAAATCAATTTCTTTCCTTCACTGAATTGACGAAAATACCCTTTGTTCTAGAACATATCTCCATTGTCCTTCAAGACTTGTCCTTGAGTCATAGCATACTAGGTAGCAAAAGCAGGAAATTATTGAACAAAAATATCTGCATCCTTCCAAGTTTCTTCAGAGTTTGGTAAGCCGTCCCATTGTACTAAATATTGAACTTGACACACATTGTGGACCTTCTGAATTCGTCTATCAATAACAACTCTAGGTGGCTTAACAATGACAGGTTGATGTTGAGAGACTGAGGTAGGTAGAGTTGCAAACAAAGGAACCTCCCCATGAAAAGATTTAAGATGTGAGACATGAAAAACATCATGGATCCCTGCAGAGCTTGGCAGTTTGAGTATATATGCAACTTTGCCAATCAAAGCCACCACCTGGAATGGACCATAAAACTTGATAGCCAGCTTATGATTAATTCTATACCGAACTGAATGCTGTCTATAGGGTTTAAATTTCAATCACACCCAAGCACCAACTGTGAAATTCCTGTCAGATCTATACTTATCAGCCCGAGCCTTCATCATTTGTTCAGCCTTTGGTAACTGCACCGTAAGATGAACTAAAACCTGTTCTCGTCTCTTGAGGGCTTCTATCAACCTCTGGATTCATAGTTTCACCATGCAAGTAAGGAAAATGACGTGGTGAGGGCTGATCATACACTACTTCATAAGGTGTCATGTTAATGGAGGTACATATTGTACCACCATTTAGATAAGAGTAACCAAGAAGACCAATCCTTTTGATTGTCACTGCACATACACCTGAAATAAATCTCAAGACACCTATTTACCACCTCTGTTTGTCCATTAGTAGTAGGATGGTATGGATATAAAAATAGAAATTCAGTGCCATGGATAGAAAAGAGACTTTGCCACAAGGAGCTCAAAAATATACTATCTCAGTCACTAACAATTGATCTTGGCCAACCATGGATTTTAAAAACATTATCAAGATACACTTGAGCTACTTCCAATGCAATGAAATGATGAGATAAAGACATGAAATGAGAATATTTACTCAGCCTATCTACCACAACGAATATAACAGTTTTACCTCCAGATTTAGGCAAATCAGTAATGAAATCCATTGAGATATCAGTCCATATTTCTTGAGAAATTGGTAGAGGTTGAACTTTCTTTCTTTCAGTGAATTGACAGAAACACCCTTTCTCCTGTAATGTTCTAAATACGACCGAATGTATTTTAGATGAAAAAAAGAGAATCCACACCTCTCACTCGAATGTATAGATTTGACCAATTATGTATACTGTATAGATTTATTTCATTTTTTAAAATTTAATTTAATTTATTTTAAATAAAATAATAATTTTAAATTAATCATTGAATATAAAACATGCAAATATTTATTATAATATCAATTCTAATAACATTTTTGTAGTATGAATAATATAAAAATAAGTCCCCGCCTAATTTGTGTCTCTAAGGCTCCGTTTGGTATTGTTGTTGCAGACAGATACATCAGCTTTTAGCTAAAAAGCTGTCAGAGAGTTGTTTGGTAAATTTTAAAAGCTGCTTCCTGCAAAATCGCTTTTAGTTTAAAAGCTGCTGTTAGCAAAATGCTTTTTGAAAAAACTGTTTTCACCTTCTGGAGGAAGTAACTATTAGTTTTGTTAGGAATATATGTGCATTAGTTTGATGATATGTTTAACAAAATACTTAAGTAGAAATCTAGTGTTTGTAGCCTCAACGGATAAGACCATTTTGGCTATCCGTTGATGGTGTAGCTTTACTTAGAAATAAGTCTAGTGTTGTAGCACATTTCAGTCTCTAAATTTGAGATATAAATTCTAAAATGTTGATGGAAATTATAAGTCATGTTGACTACTAGAGGATATGCAGATAGGAAGGCCAATTGTAAGTATTTCATGCCTTGTAATTTTGTATAAATGAAATGGTGTCAACGGATAACTTAAAGACCTTCAACGGATGAGAAACAAAGCTTCAACGGATGTCTCTAAAGCTTCAACGGATAACATCCTTCAACGGATGAGTACATTAACGGATAGAGCTTCAACTGCTAACACATCAACGGATAAAGCCATCAACGGATGAAGGCTTCAACGGATGTTCTGTTAAATAGCAGTTGACAAGTGGTAGTTGTACCTACAAACAGAGGCACATGGGTTGACAGAGACAACTGAGATGTGGTAGCCTATTTCAGGAACATCAGAAAAAGCAGCCGTTCTACTCTAGTATAAAGAGGCAATAGTCAACAATGCACTGGAGTAAAATGGAGAAGAAACAAGTGGAGAACTTCTTTTATTATTGTACTTTTTATCTTTGTCTTCACTTGTAAACTTGGTGATATATAAACCAAGTAGCAGCTAGTAATTAGAAGAGAATTTTTCCAGTGCTGTTTAGAAAAATCTTGAGAGAAAAATTATCTAGTTTGTACTAGGACGCAGCTGTGATCAACTTCTTGAATCACAGATTTTCTAAAATACCATCTCTGGTGGAACAACAATCCACCAGAAAAGTTTTTAAGGTCTGTTGTGTTCTTTACATTAGTGTTTGAATATATATCTGTCAGTATTAGCTTAAAGCAATTCATACACTTGTTTATCTTAAACACATAGCCTTTGAAACTGCTCAAAACTTGAAAAAGTTTTGAGATTTACATTCAACCCCCTTCTGTAAATCTCATTGTTAGTTCATTAGGAATAACAATTGGTATCAGAGCAGGCTCTTGACACACAAAGAGTTTAAAGTTCTTGGAAACTAACAAAGATGAGTAAGAAAGATATTGGAGTAAAAATCCCAGTTCTTGACAAAGACAGTTATCACCATTGGAAGGTGAAAATGCACCTTCATCTACTCTCCCAAGATGAAGGTTATGTAAACTGTATTGAGAATGGTCCTCACATTCCCCACAAAGTAGCCACAGTTGCTACAGCCACAATTGCTGTTGGTCAATCCATTCCAAAACCTAGAGCAGAATGGATAATGGAAGACACAGAAGAAGTCCACAAGGATAAGAAGGCTATGAACATTTTGTTTAATGGTCTTGACAAGGATATGCTTGATAATGTGATAAATTGCACAACTGCCAAAGAGGTTTGGGACACAATTCAGCTACTGTGTGAAGGTACAGAACAAGTAAAAGAAAACAAAATGCAGCTTCTCATTCAACAGTATGAGTATTTTCATTTTGAAGAAAATGAATCTTTAAATGACACATTCAATAGATTCCAAAAGCCGTTGAATGGACTGAAGCTGTATGGTAGAGTGTACCAGGTGAAAGATTCAAATCTTAAATTTTTAAGATCCTTGCCAAAGGAATGGAAACCCATGACTGTCTCCTTGAGAAACTCTCAAGATTATAAGGACTTCACTCTTGAAAGATTATATAGAATCTTGAAGACTTATGAACTAGAGCTGGAACAGGATGAGGTATTGGAGAAGGGAAGAAAGAAAGGAGGTTCAGTTGCCTTGGTAGCTGAAAATGAGAAAGAATGCAGACAAGAAACTGTGAGATCAACATTAAACTCCAAAGATGGCACAAGCAAATCAGAATCAAGCAAGGGTAAGGAGCAAGTTGCTGAGAATGAAGACAACTCCAGCCAAGATGACTCTGATGGTATTGATGAGCATCTTGCATTTCTGTCCAGAAGATTTGCAAAGATGAAATTTAGGAAAAACACTAGAGCCACTAAACCTCATAAGAACATGGTGGACAAATCCAAGTTCAAGTGTTTCAATTGTGGTATAAGTGGACACTTTGCAAGTGAGTGCAGAAAGCTAACTTCTGAAAAGAAGAAATTTGATTAAGTAGATTACAAAAAGAAATATTTTGATCTGCTCAAGCAAAAGGAGAGGGCTTTCATTACTCAAGAAAAAGACTGGGCAGCTGATGGAGAAGAAGAGGATGAAGATGTGGAATATGTCAACTTGGCTCTCATGGCTGATTCTGAGGAAAATGAAGTTAGTTCATCAAGCAACCAGGTAATCACTACTGATTTAACACAGCTTACTAAAGAAGAGTGCAATGATGCTTTTAATGACATGTCTACTGAACTGTATCATTTGCGTGTGTCTCTTAAATCTCTTGCTAAAGAAAATAGTAGGATTAAAGAGAACAATTTGTTTCTAAGTAATAGAAATGCTGTGTTAGAAGATAAGTTAATTGACCTAGAGAAAACTAAGCTACATTGCATATCTGTTGAAAATGAACTAGCTGAATCTGTTAAGAAAGTAGAAATACTTTCTAATCAATTAGAGAGAGAGCAAGAGGTGATTAAAGCCTGGAAGACATCTAGGGATGTTAGTGCTCAAATTGTCAAGGTCCAAGGAATTGAATCATTTTGTGAGACTTCCTGGGATAAAAACAAAAAGAAAATGGAATTAATTGATGGGCTGTCAACGGATGATGAAAATTATCCGTTGATGGAAGAAAAGGAGCATTCATTGAAGGTTCCTCAATTAAAACAGGCAGATGTTTCTAAAAGTGAAAATCTAAAGAAACTCAACAAAAAGTTTGGTTCAACTTCCAAGAACTTTGTCAAAGAAGAAGCAAGCACATCCAAAGATTTCAGTAAGGTGAATATAGGACACATGACCTTAGAACAGTTAAAGAATAGGCTCAAAGTGGTTGAGGATAAAAAGGAAACTAAAAGGAAATCTAATAGAAATGGGAAGGTAGGGGTTAACAAACATAACAATTATACACCTGATAAGTATGCTCCTAGAAAAAGCTGTGTGCATTGTAGTAGTGTTAATCATCCATCTGCTAATTGCAAATCTATTAAGAAAACTCCCATACTTGTGCCCTCTTCCATGCCTAATATGTCTGCATCACCTCTGCATGCTATGCCTGTTACGTCTCAACAGAATCCTTATGCACATTTTGCAAACATGCCATATTTTAACAATCCTTATCTTGCTGTATTTAGTATGCCTCAAATGCCATACAATATGCCAATATGGAATAACATGCTTGCACAATCCATGCCTTATCAAATTCCAAATGTGCTAAATGATTCTGTGACTAACCCTACACCTCAACCAACTACATCTAAGATCAAGGTTGACTCAAAGTTACCTAAGTCTAAAGATGCAGGAGGAATAAAGTCTAGGAGAAAGGCTAACAAGAATGGACCCAAGGAAACTTGGGTACCAAAATCAACTTGATTGATTTTATGGTGTGCAGGGAAAAAGAAGAAATCTATGGTACTTGGACAGTGGCTGTTCAAGACACATGACAGGAGATTTCTCCCTGCTCACAGAGTTTAAGGAGAGAGCTGACCCTAGCATAACCTTTGGAGATGACAACAAAGGGTTTACTATGGGATATGGCTTGATTTCAACAGGGAATGTCATAATTGATGAAGTTGCATTAGTTGATGGTCTCAAGCACAACTTACTGAGCATCAGTCAACTATGTGATAGAGGGAATACAATTTCCTTCAATTCAGAAGCCTGTGTTGTCACTAGTAAGAAAGACAACAAAGTGGTTCTAACTGGAGTTAGAAAAGGTAATGTGTACTTAGCTGACTTCAACTCTACAGATGCAGAATCTATTACTTGTCTCTTCAGCAAAGCAAGTTCAGCTGAAAGTTGGCTATGGCACAAGAAGTTATCCCATTTGAATTTCAAGACAATGAATGATCTAGTCAAAAAGGACTTAGTTAGAGGAATTCCTCTTGTTGAATTCTCAAGGGATGGTTTGTGTGATGCTTGTCAGAAAGGCAAACAAAGGAAAGCATCATTCAAAAAGAAGCTTGAAACAACAATTGATGAACCATTACAGCTGCTATATATGGATTTGTTTGGACCAGTCAATGTATTGTGAATTGCAAGAAAAAGATATTGCTTGGTGATTGTAGATGATTTCTCAAAGTTTTTATGGGTCTATTTTCTTGGATCAAAGGATGAAGCAAGTGAAATCATTATCAATCGCATCAGGCAAGTCAATAATCATCCTAACTTGAAGGTTAGGAATATCAGGAGTGACAATGGAACTGAGTTCAAGAATTTGACAATGAGGCTGTTCTGTGAAGAAAATGGAATCATGCATAAGTTCTCAGCTCCAAGAACACCTCAGCAAAATGGGGTAGTTGAAAGAATGAACAGATCTTTAATTGAGGCTGCTAGAACAATGCTTGAAGAATCAAAGTTACCAACATATTTCTGGGCTGAAGCTGTTAATTGTGCCTGCTACACTCAGAATATTTCTTTGATCAATCAAGCTAAAGGCATGACTCCTTATCAGTTGTTCAAGAGAAGAAAACCAACTCTAAACTTTCTTCATGTCTTTGGATGTAAATGCTTTATACTGAGAAATCAATCTGACCATAAAGGGAAGTTTGATCCAAAGGTTGATGAAGGGATATTTGTTGGTTACTCAGCTGGAAAATCTTATAGGGTCTACAATCTAAGAACCAACATTGTTATGGAATCTGTGCATGTTGTGTTTGATGATAAAAAGATTGATGGACTAACAGATGAGGGACACCATGAAAGACTCAAATTTGACAACATTGAGATATATTGTGATGATAGTGAAGAGGAGATTGATGGAGATGACACTTCAAAAGGGATTCAAGATATGCCCTTGGATAATGCACAGAATTCTGCATCCGTTGAAAGAGGCAATACAGTATCCGTTGAAAGACATAGTGCATCATCCGTTGAAGTACATAATGAAGCATCCGTTGATCATAGTTCATCAACGGATAATCGATTTACATCATCAGTTGATAGAACTCCAAGTTTCCTGCAAAGGACCAACAACTCAGGGGGAGTTTCAACTGATCAACACTCTATCTCACATCACGACAATACTGAGGCCACCTCATCTAGAGCACATCTTCCACCTCAAAGGAAATGGACCAAGAATCATCCCTTTGAACTGATCATTGGTGATGCATCATCTAAAGTGCAAACAAGAAAAGCTACTCAAAATAAATGTCTGTATAGTAGTTTTCTATCTCAGGAGGAACCTAAGAAAGTGGAAGAAGCCTTAATGGATCCAGATTGGATATTAGCTATGTAGGAAGAGCTGAACCAATTTGAGAGAAACAAAGTTTGGAAGCTGGTACCCAAGCCAAAGAACAAGAGTTCCATTGACACAAAATGGGTATTCAGAAACAAGATGGATAAAAATGGCATTGTCATAAGGAATAAAGCCAGATTGGTTGCTAAAGGCTATTCTCAACAAGAGGGAATAGATTTTGATGAAACATTTGCTCCAGTTGCAAGACTTGAAGCCATCAGAATCTTTCTAGCCTATGCAGCTAATGCCAATTTCAAAGTGTATCAGATGGATGTCAAGAGTGCTTTCTAAATGGGGAATTGGAGGAAGAAGTTTATGTAAGCCAACCTCCAGGTTTTGAAGATCAAAATTTTCCAGACCATGTGTATTATCTGTTGAAAGCACTCTATGGACTAAAGCAAGCACCTAGAGCCTGGTATGAGACTTTGTCAAAGTTCCTTCTAGATAATCATTTCACAAGAGGTACTGTTGACAAAACTCTCTTCTTTAGAAATGTTAATGGCTCTAAGATACTTGTACAAATTTATGTAGATGATATTATATTTGGATCTACAGATGATAAGCTTTGTAAAAAGTTTGCTAAATTAATGCAAAGTAAATATGAAATGAGCATGATGGGAGAGCTAACTTACTTTCTTGGGTTAAAAGTAAAACAAGTTAGTAGTGGAATTTTCATTAGTCAAACTAAATATATTTATGATCTTTTAAAGAAGTTTGACTTAATGGATTGTTCACCTGCAAAAACTCCCATGGCCACTGCCACTAAGCTTGAATTAAACAAGGGTGAAAAGTCTGTGGATATTACAAGTTATAGAGGCATGATTGGCTCACTTTTATATTTAACTGCTAGTAGACCTGATATAATGTTTTCTACATGTCTCTGTGCTAGATTTCAAGTTGACCCTAAAGAATCTCACTTAGTGGCCATTAAAAGAATTTTCAGATATCTCAAGGGGACTCCAAATCTAGGAATTTGGTACCCTAGAGAGTCTGATTTTGATCTAATTGGCTACTCAGATGCAAATTATGCACGTTGCAAAATAGACAGGAAAAGCACAACAGGCACCTGTCAATTTTTAGGGAACAAGCTTGTATCATGGTTCAGCAAGTTGCAGAATTCTGTTTCCACATCAATAGCTGAAGCTGAGTACATTGCAGCTGGTAGTTGATGTGCACAAATACTATGGATGAGGAACCAGTTATTTGACTATGGTATGACTGTTGACAAAATTCCAATATTTTGTGACAACACAAGTGCCATTGCCATTACTGAAAATCCAGTGCAACACTCAAGAACCAAACACATTGATATCAAGTACAACTTCATTAGGGAACATGTGATGAAAGGTATAGTGGAACTTTATTTTGTTCCAAGTGAACAACAAATTTCAGACATATTTACCAAGCCACTTGATGAATCCACATTCACAAGATTGGTAAGTGAGCTAGGTATGCTTAATTACTCTTAAAATTCATGTCCTTATTGCAATTTGAATTGAAGCCTGAAATGTATTAGCTGCAAAAACAAATTTGATTTTTAATACAGATTATTCCATCAACGGATATTCCCTATCCGTTGAAAGTCAAAATTGTTCTGTCAACGGATGTTCATTATCCGTTGAAAGTCATACACATTTCTGGAATTTTTATCCGTCAACGGATAAAACTGAAGTGCTCTTCAACAGATGACAGTTTACCTTATCCGTTGAAATATCACATCAGTCGATTCAGGTGTTTCACAGCCGTTGATTCTATTGTCTTAACCATTGATACTCATACATACAGCTGTATGTATTTGTTTTAAAGGTAGTTTTTAGAATACTTACAGTTTATTCTTAAACGGCTGAAATTCACTTACATATATTTATTGTTTAATCTCTTATTTATGCTTTTTAATTTGAGAAAGTATATAAGCCCTTCTGATTTTTCATTTTTTTACTTTACGCTTTCTTGAAATTTCAAAGATTTTACCATTTTCTCTCTGCAAAACCTTTAAGTTATTCTCTGCAAATTCTACTCACAATAATGGCACCAGTAGTAAAGATTATGTCTCAATCCGGATTCATCTATGAGAAGAACAATTTCATAGCTTTGGTAGAAAAGAATGAAGCCCACTCCGATTATCACAAAATGATGGACTTCATCAAAAACTGTAAACTTAGCTATGCAATGCTGGAAGCCCCAACGATTTACTGTGAAGTAGTTGAGGAGATTTGGACAACTGCTGAGTTCAACTCAATAGATATGACTATCTCCTTCACTCTCAAAGGTAAAAATCACTGTGTTAACTGTGATGATTTACTAGCATGTTTTAAATTACCTGAGAACAATGCCATGACACCACACATTGATAATGATGTATCCAGCATGTTAGATTCCATAGGTTATTCTCTTAACTCTGCTAGTTTAGGGAGTATTAAAAGAAAAGGCCTTAGGAAAGAATGGAGTTTTCTTGGGGATGCCTTTATCAAGGTTTTCTCTGGGAAAATTAGCAATTTTGATGCCATAACTTCATCTCTTGTTAATATGCTCTATATGCTTGTTTCTGATAGGTATTTTAATTTTAGCAACTATGTTATGCTAGAATTGGGTACTAGATTAGGTAACAAAGCTAATAGATCTAATAACATCTATTAGTGAGGTAATTGCTTCTACAACTCCTACTTCTTCCATCCCCTCTATTTCTTTATCTTCTAGTGTGCCCATGGAATCTGTGATAATGTCCCAACAGATTCCTACCAAGGTCACCAAAACTAAACTTTCAAAATCAAAGATAAAGAAAACCACCTCTGTTGTTTCTCAAAAGACAATAGTTGTAACACCTACCCTTAACCCTGAGGGGAGTGAACAGGGTTTGAGTGGTGAGGGGAGGGGTGAACATCAAATAAACCCCCAGGATAAGGAAGGAGAGATAACTGTTTCCCAAGCTAGCCAAACCACAGTTTCTCAAAAAGCTGTGGTGGTTGAAAAGGTTCCTAGCACATCCCTAGCTGCATTCTCCCAAAAGGATGTAACTATTGAAAATAGTTCCCAACCAGGAACACAGAACAAACGAGGGAGGGACACTAAAGCCAAACACTCACCAACAAAAGCCTTTATTAGAAGAAAGAGAGCAAGAACCCAATCTTCTACACAGGGTGCACACACTGCACAGATACATCCATCTGTATCTATGCCTTCTCAAACTCAGTTTGATGTGGCTCCAACAAATGTGGAGTCACAGCCCCATTCTCTCACAATTAACACACATCAATCACCACACACTTCTTCACCATCTCTAGATGTGGATATGTTATTCCCATCAATTCCTGATTCTCCCTCTTTACAACTCAGGGAGGAGCCCCACTCAAATACAGGTGATCATCATCTTTTAGATGATTTGTTGGATCACCCGCAAATTCTTTCAGATGTAATTGAAGGATCTGTGTCACCAAAACTCATATCAATCTACACAGATTCAACAGTTATATCACTTTCAATTTCTACTTCTTTTCCTTCTTCAACGGATATCACTCATCCGTTGACAAGTGGTTGTTCTTCAACGGATAAGCTTAACAGCAGTTATCCGTTGATACCATCAATTTCACCTTCAACGGCTATTCCTCATCCGTTGATAGTCTCTACACACACAACTGAAACAATTCCAAGTGTAGAAGACTTGATTACTGTACAATCACTTCTAGGACTGAGGGAAGGGAGTGACAATTTGAGTGAGAGGCTGGGTTGCTCCCAGGCAAAAGGAGAGATTGAGAGCTCAAACATGCATGCTATTTTTTCCAGCATGGCAAAAGTAAGTGAGAGGAGTACCACCTTAGTAGGTGAAGGTGAGGGAGTGAGTTGTGTGAGCCAGGGGGAGCCCCCGATGCAAGAACATAGAGAAAATGAGAGAAAGGCAGGTACAGCAGAAATAAGGATGGATCCAGCCATTGCTAGTGAGTCAATGATTGTGAATGATGCTGAAAAGGAAAGACAATTTCAGCAACATTATAAAGCTGTTATTGATAACATTTCCTTGGATGCTGACACTTTTACTCATCCTGTTTCAGCCTATCAATTATTGGCTGCACAGGGCAATGTGGAGGCAGAAAAGACACTACATCTAGTACATACAACAGCATCTCTTCAAAGGGACAAAGCTGCTATTAACAAGATGCCTTCAACAGCTGGTGAGTCATTTGAAGAATTTGGAGTAAATTCTGATGATGATGACTTTGTTTCTTCTGATGGAAGCATGAACTTAGGGGGAGATGAAGGCCCTAGTTCTATTCCAAATCTACCTGAATGGGCCTTCACAAAGGAGTCTACAACAGGGCAATTCAATGTCTCCTTAGTCAAACAAATCAGTACTATCAAACAGGCCATTCAAAAAACTTCTCATGCTGGTACAAAGGCTATCCTTACAGCTCACTTGGACTCACTGCATCTCATGAAGTTGCAGCAAGTAAGACAGAATCTGAGTGTGGATGAACTCAGAAAGGATATTGCTGACTTGAAATCCTACAATTCTGAAAAATTGGATTCAGTCATGCCCTATGGTAAAATGCAGGACATTTTGTTGAGATTGCAAAAGGAATCACATACTGAAAAGAGGTTGGCCAAATTGGAAGACAGAGTTCAAGTTATTGAAGATTTTGTGGCCACCATTCTTCACAACCAACAATCTCAAACAAATCTACTTATGCAGCTGGAAAAAGCACAGGGCTTGACCCCTCTCCTTGATGATAACAAAAAGGGGGAGAGTAAAAGGGAAGGGGAAGGAGAGCCATCTACAAAAATCCAAATATCTAAAGTGCTAGTTCCTGCCATCACTACTTCTCCAATCATTCAAATCAAAGGAAAGCCTGATGGAATTGATTTAATCCAGCTAGCAGCAGCTGAAATTCAAGTGAAAGAGTAAAGGAGGAGAATTGATGAAAGGATGCAACAGCTGTTTGGCTCAACACAAGATAAATCAATATCTGTGAAACATAGCACAAAGGTTGAACCAATCAATATGGAGCACAAGCTAGAAAGGAGAAATAAGGTTGGAGAGACTTCTTTCAAGAATCTAAAACCTATGGTTCTCAAGCCCAACACTAGATCCAGCAAGGACTCCACAAAGAACCCTCTAGACTTTGCTCAGATGAAAGAAGTGGACTTTCCTCTTCCAAAGCCTGATGAAGACAAAGTTTTGGGTACTAGCATCATAAAACACAAGGAGACCATGGATGAGGCAGTAAGGAGAAACATGGCTATTATCTTTAGAGAGGGAAAGAGCATATGTGTGATGAAAGGACATCCCAAATTCTCAATAGCCAAGAGGGAAGAAACCAAAAGGTTAAAGAAAGAAGCTGAAAAACTCAAGGCTGACAAAAGAGCACAAGCAAAGCTTGAATAAAAGCTAAAGTCAAGTCTAGTTGAAAATGAGAAATGAATTGAAGTCAGGGGTGAAGACAAGATTGCAAACTTAGATGAGGTTTTTGGGAGTATATTTGGTGAAAGTATGGAGGAAAAAGAGGAATGGCAGAAGGGAAACAGAAGAAAGGCCAAGGCACATAGAAGGAGTGAAGGTAACACTGAAGAAACTAAATCTCTACCTTCCATACCTGAACCCTTTGTTGCTGATCCCACTATGAACATCCATGGTGAACCAATCATCCCAAAAGAGGAACCTATTGATTGGGACACCATCAATTTGCCTACCTTTTTAACCACTCTTCCACTACCAAAGAAACAGAAAAGAAAATCCAAATCTACACCTCCCCTAAACTCTAAGAAATTCACTCAAAAACATAAACCTAACCCTAAGCCACCCATTTCTAAAGATGATTATGTTCACATATGTGACATAAAAGAAATTTCAGACATTGAACTCTATCTGGATGAGCTGGAGGATGTAAGGGGAATTGCTGCTTATAGACAGCTACCAGAGAGATTGGTGTTCAGATACAAAGGAGCTGGGGAAAGAACATGGCCTCTCTACAGGATTTTGAATGAAGGCTACTCTACCTTGATCAGAGTCTTTTCAGCCATATAAAAGGATTCTGGCTTTACCAGGACTGCCAAGACTGAAATTCTCAACAAGATTGCCAACATAAGGAAAACTTGGAGGGAGCCCAATGCCTTGCCCAGAACCTTACTCATTCAAGAAAGGGGAACTACAATTCACAAATCACCTCATTGGTTGATGGAATTCAGAGATGATAAAGGAGTCAGAAGATTTTTCAGACTTGAAGACCAACTCAAGATTGCCAGCAATGAAACTCTCAAAGAAATGCACTCTAAGTTGGATATCAGTGATGAAGATGAAGCTGAATTCTTCAGACAACTCCAACTCCAAATTGAGGAAAATGACAAAGGGCTAGGAAAGAAAACCAGGGATCAAAGAAGAAAAAGATGATTTGCTCAGGCTAGAGGAGCATCCTTGGAAATACTGTAAATCTTCAATTACCTTCTAGTACATACACTTTTGCAGCACTTTTGAATTTCTACTTAGTTTCAGTTCATATATTTGTTAAGTGTTTTGTTATCATCAAGTTAACCTTGAATTTATGTCTACAATTCTTATAGACATAAATAGTGGGAGATTGTTAGGAATATATGTGCATTAGTTTGATGTTATATTTAACAAAACACTTAAGTAGAAATTTAGTGTTTGTAGCCTCAACGGATAAGACCATTTTGGCTATCCGTTGATGGTGTAGCTTTACTTAGAAATAAGTCTAGTGTTGTAGCACATTTCAGTCTCTGAATTTGAGATATAAATTCTAAAATGTTGAGGGAAATTATAAGTCATGTTGACTACTAGAGGATATGCAGATAGGAAGGCCAATTGTAAGTATTTCATGCCTTGTAATTTTGTATAAATGAAATGGTGTCAACGGATAACTTAAAGACCTTCAACGGATGAGAAACAAAGCTTCAACGGATGTCTCTAAAGCTTCAACGAATAACATCCTTCAACGGATGAGTGCATCAACGGATAGAGCTTCAACTGCTAACACATCAACGGATAAAGCCATCAACGGATGAAGGCTTCAACGGATGTTCTGTTAAATAGCAGTTGACAAGTGGTAGTTGTACCTACAAACAGAGGCACGTGGGTTGACAGAGACAACTGAGATGTGGTAGCCTATTTCAGGAACATCAGAAAAAGCAGCCGTTCTACTCTAGTATAAAGAGGCAATAGTCAACAATGCACTGGAGTAAAATGGAGAAGAAACAAGTGGAGAACTTATTTTATTATTGTACTTTTTATCTTTGTGTTCACTTGTAAACTTGGTGATATATAAACCAAGTAGCAGCTAGTAATTAGAAGAGAATTTTTCCAGTGCTGTTTAGAAAAATCTTGAGAGAAAAATTATCTAGTTTGTACTAGGACGCAGCTGTGATCAACTTCTTGAATCACAGATTTTCTGAAATACCATCTCTGGTGGAACAACAATCCACCAGAAAAGTTTTTAAGGTCTGTTGTGTTCTTTACATTAGTGTTTGAATATATATCTGTCAGTATTAGCTTAAAGCGATTCATACACTTATTATCTTAAACACATAGCCTTTGAAACTGCTCAAAACTTGAAAAAGTTTTGAGATTTACATTCAACCCCCCTTCTGTAAATCTCATTGTTAGTTCATTAGGAATAACAAGTTTCACGATTAAACTTTGTCAAAAAATTTATTATTATATATTATATCTCAAAATATGCATAAATTAAAAAAATTACCAAACAGTCATCTAATTTTATAACAATTTTTCTAACAACACTTTTTCTCCTAAAGCCTTTTTACACCAGTCTCTAGCTTCAAGGTAGGAGTAAAGGGTTCCGTCATGTACCGAGCTGCAAACTTTTCATAAATGTGTCGAAGCAGAGGATTTGGTCCAGTACCAGATCTGCTGAACATTCCCTTCTGTTTCTCTTGATAAGGGCAAGATGATTCACCTGTGACTTTCAAACGTTTTCTTGAAATCACCTCTGTGTCTTGCGAGAAAGGACTACGTCTTTTTGCATTTTCTGTCTCTTCAGGCCTAGCCAATTCTTGTCCAGTAAATGTTAAGGATACTTGTTAGTTACAAATAATATGAATAGAGAAGGTTTAGCTTAAGCAGGGGAGAGTTCAGAAAATTTACTTGAAAATCGGGTTTTTCTCTGAGTGACATTAACTTGGCCATATGGATGACTCCTGCAACAGTTCTTCAAAGACAGAACATTATCATTAAGTTTAGTAGGAGTTTTGATTATGACATTTTCTTCAGCAGATTCCTTTTCTTTCAACAGTGTTGCCACCCTTGCCATTTCTTCTAGTGGATTGTTATCTTGGATTTCTCCGTCAATAGGAGCTGTGATACCCTCTCCTTCAGTAGTATCTGTTCGAAAACTAGCAGTTAAATTCAGTAGCATCTTGAATTTTAATGGTTTTTAAAAAAATATATTCTCAACATTTTTTTTTTCAATTTGAAGCTTTCCTGAACTGAATTCAAGGGAAAATTACAAAACCTCTGTCACTGGAAATGGATTATCAAAATGCAAGAAATTCAGGGAACGGAAAACTAAAAATGAGCTGTTTACCTCCAGAAGCTTTGTGTTCAATTGAAGGACATAACTTTAGGGTAGATAGTTGTGCAGTTAATCTTCGAGAAGTTCCCTGCGGTTCAAGAACATCATGAGTTTCCTGCAGTTCAACCAAGGTCAGGTACACAGTTTGTGCAGCGCGACCACTTAAACTGAGGAACATGAAATGGTTCTTTTAGCTGCTACCATACCTCATAAATTTTCACTTCGAAAGGGCTGCATGCCTTCTCGTCATTTTCCCAAGTATCAGCCACATATTGACTGACCACACACATCAGATGCAAAATAAACATTGGGAGATAAACAAGGAAACACTACTACCGAATGCAAGCTAAGTAATATTTAATGCAATTATGTTCAACACCATTTATTGTTCCTTAGGGTGTAAATGAGTCCAACTGTTCGTGAGACAATCTCGGCTTGTAAAATATTCGAACTCGGCTCGGCGCTCGGTAATAGCCGAACCAGACTAGAGCTATTTGAATTCTTTACCGAGTCGAGCTCAAACTTCAAATTACTCCGCACTTAAGGGTCGTGAGCCTCTATTATTTTTAATTTTTTAATATAAATATATTTTGATGTAAATATTTAATAAATTATTTATATTTAATATATTTCATGGAAATATTTCATTTCAAGTTTTTGTCAATATTTGGTTATCGATTCGAGATTTCGAGTTACTCAAACCAATCGAACTTTTATTAGCCGAGCTTCAAGTTTGAGATTAAAATGTATGTCGAACTCGAGCTCGAGCCAGAACTATTTAATCGAAGTCGAGCCGAGCTTGGCCTAAAGAAATAAAGAAATATGAATATATATATATATAGTATAACAAATTCAAAGCACAGGGAACAGCATTGTACCCCATCGAAAAATGCTGACATCCATCCGTTGCATTTTTCTGCACAACCAAAGTCCTTGTATCTAACGATAATGAAGTGATGTTATCAACAAGTTGGTCGATGTTCTTGGAGGAAGATGATGTAGATCCACAGTTCTTCATATTGGTCTTCAAACTACATGATGCAACCAATGAACTTCCTTTCAAGATGCATTCACAATTAGACATGATATACAACTGATCTATATATGATTCTTTCTTCTTGACAATGAAACTATGCAAAATTATACAGATAAATATCAGTCTTTCTAGGACACTGAAGGCCATCGAGAAGTGATTGGAGGCATCTATACATGATGAAGTTTTAAGATTCTACTATCACCAAGGAAAAAAATCTTTTACTTTTATGATATACGACGTAGAGAATCTCTACCAGAGATAATACAAGAATGAAATCTTATAAACTTATTTTGTTATCTTATGATTGAAAGTTAATTAATTATTTTATTTTATAAATTAATAATAAACCCTAAGTCAAATTGTTAGAGGTAAAATAAATAGAACAATAATATTTTATCATATATTTTACGTAATCCGCGCAATATATATGAAAATTACACGCAAGACATAAGATCGGAATAAAATTATTGGCCAACCAATTTTTAAATTATAAAACTGTAGCATATCACCTTAATAAAGCAATAAACAATATGTCGCATTCCGCTCCACTAGTACCCAATTAATTATTCCTAATTCAATATCAGAGAAAAGGACCAAATAGCTATTTAACTAATTAAATTATTATGCCCGCTTTCCTTTTTGCGTTCCGTTAGTCTTGGATAATAATTACTAATAATACGAGTATTAGAGAAAAGAACTGGATAATAAATTAATTAATTTAATTACACACCAAAGTTTACAATATATAATATCATATATAAATCAAATAGCAATAAATATTAAGATAAAATTTTAATATAACACTCGTGTCAAATTATTTTTTTAAAAATCCAAATTGGCTGGTATAACTAGTATTAATTAAACAAGATGCAACAACCAAATCAAATAAAAAGAACATTTTAAAAAAAATGAAATATAGTAGGAACATATTAAAAGCAAATGGACCTTTTCCTCTCACAGCAAACACAGAACATTAGGAGGAGATGCTTAGGGTTTGAAACAGAAGCCCTAAAAGCAGAAGAAATCCCCAGGCAAAGCGAAGAGAAATATAATATGTTCTCTACTCATGTACACCAGATAGACAAATTATATAGCCAGATACATTGTATGTATTAAAGCTGGATTCCTCTTTTTATAGGCAGCAGTATCAAATTTAATTAGAAAATGCCACCTCAACCGTTTCTTATCTCTAGTTGTTGACATTTTTACAACCCTATTTCAAAATGTGGTCCCACATTGCAGCTAAATGCTATAAATAATATTCAGGAAAATAATATAATTCACAATTAAAGTAATATAATAGAATATATATTCTATGAATAGGTTATTGGTTTAATTTGAAAATTTGTTTTGCAAAAGAAAATGTGCTTTGTAAGTTTTAAATTTATATGTTATTTTGTAATTAAAATGACTACTTAATTTGGGAAGCTCAAGTTTACATTCTTATTCAACCCAATGAAATGTAAAATTTTAGAGATGTAAATTTATTTATGTAAAAATACATGGAATGGAAATATATATAGTAAAATAAAATGATAAAATACAAAATTATGAGGTGTGTTATGAGTATCCCGCTAAAAGATGGTGTGCCTAAATAATATTGTTATTTGATTCAAGTTTAAATTTTACCCCAAAATTTTCCCCCAAATGCTGAATATATTATGTGACCAGGGGTGGATAAATATGGGTATTATTTGGGAAAGATTATTATTTGGTATTATTTGGTATTATTTGGGGAAGATTTTTGGGAAATCTATCACTACTCTTACATGAATATCTGGTCCTTTAATTTTGGATTCATGAGTTAATCTTGGAGCAAGCCTGAGACGAAAACGTGTTCTTACAAACTTTAATTTATAACATATTTTAGAAAAATATAACCATTATGTGCAATATAAGTTTACATCCATATTTAAACTGATAAAAATATAAAATTTTAGAGAATCAAAATGATAATAAAGTTTTAGATAGAAAGATAAATATTATATTTTTTCACCCAAATTTTGTAAAAATTCCTATATGTAAAAAGGCGACCATCAAATTAAAAGGTGTACAGAGAAGGTAAACGTGTGTACACATTTCTTAAATGTTTATCATAATAGTTATACGCATCGTCAATATATGGATTATACAAACATAATTTTTAGGGATAAACACATCTTCTTTTTATTGATGTGAGTAATTAATTTCGATAATATTAAAATAATATCTAAAATTCTAAATTATATTAAAACTGGAATATATAATATTAATGTTAAAAAATAGTCTAATCTCATTAACAAACCATCATAATATTGACAAAAAATATCGTAAAAATATACAAAAACATTAGTTACCACTTTTGTGATCAATAATATAGTTGGTGCCAAATAGACGTTTTTATTGTAGTAACATGTATTGCACAAAGTTATGGTGTTATGTGGTCAAAACACCGTCATATATATGTAGATCACTTTAGCATATAATATGGTGTGGTCATGACTATTTCGCTTACTTGTCATTATGAGTTATATTATGGTTTATATTCGTTTTAATTATAACTAACTTAAAACCCGTGCGATGCACAAAATTTTTAAATATTACATAATTTTTTTAATATTTAATTCCAATTGGATTCTTAATATTTTTTTCCATTTAACCGTTTTAGATGATATGATTTCATGATTGCTAAACTTGCTTCTAATGATCAAAATGATTTATTTACTTTAAGATGAGATTTTTTTTGTAATAGTGTAGATGAGCGATCATCAATGAATGATGAACAATGTGTTGATGCTTTCTCTATAAGTTTAATTTTATTGGAGTTATTTACTTTTGTGTAAATTGTGATATCACTACGCCATAGATGGCCTGATGCAATGTCATTTTGCTGTTACAATAGGCCATAAAAGTGTTTCAATAGACCTATTGTAACAGGAAGAGGCGTTGCACTTGCGAGCATTACATCAGGGCCCCTATTGTAACACTTTGGCTATCTATTGTGACATGACTAAAATTATGCCAATACGCCCCTAATGTAACAATACATTGCCAATTGTAATAATTTATAGATGTTACATTAGGTTGGATTATTTTATGAAAGTGGGTGAATGTGGGTCCCGCATATGGGCCCGGGGCCCAATTAACTAACATTAGATTTTGTAATTTTTTAATAGGGAAATACAACAATTATTATTAAAAAATTTAATATACATGTTTTGATAAAATTTATTAAACAATTATTATTGTGTACAACAAAAACCAAAATAAAATCTCCAATACATATCTAAAACACTTCAAAAACCAAATAAAATTACAACAAATTTATTGACCAGTAAAATTACAACTGCAATTAAAAAGAAAATGACTATGCTAAAATGACGTGATAGTGTGCCATTCTAGACCTTGTTGCTGAATCTGCACACGGCACTACACCATAGATGGGCTAATAAGACACTCATTTTACGTCACCTTAGGCCCGTTTTATGTTGCAATAGGCCTATTGTAACGCCAAATAACCATTTCATCCGCAAATGTTGCCATTGCTATCTAATGTAATGTTTTGATTATCAACTGTAACACAAATAAAAACATTACCTTAGGGAGATAGAGTAACACTAGATAAATCAAATATAACGGCAATTCAGTGTTACCTTAGCATTTGAAAAAATCATGTGGGACCCACCTGACTGGATTGCCACGTAGGCAGCCACGTCATATAGAGGGACCCACTAACACGTGGCGAGCAATGCCACGTGGACTGCCACATGGATTGGCTAATCAGTGGGACCCACTGCCATGTCATCATATGGGGCCCGCTGCCACGTCATCAAGGGCCCCACTGCCATGTTATCAAGTGTGGCCTACTGCCACATCATCAAGTGGGGCTCATTGTAATGTCATCAAGTGGGTCCCACTGCCATGTGGGACCCACATGTGGGCCCACTTTTATTACTGACGTAACACCAAACAAATCTAAAGTAACACTGTATTTTGGAAAAAGAAACACAAATTTAGATTTTGTAACAGTGATAAATATAGCTATTGTAACACTAATAGATAACATTTCGAAATGTAGGTTTTATAAACACATTACTGCCATTAGCAAAATAACAATTCAACCATACCAAAACATATTTCCCCAACCAACTAGTCTTATAGCATTCAGAACACCAACTCCGCCAACATAATAACCACTTCGCCAAAATTATAGTATGATTCACTACATCACTCCACCAAAATCATACTAACAAGAACACCAAACAATCCCCAAATTCCAACTCCAACCAAACCAAATAAACACCATCCACCACCAATTACAGTGAGTACCAAAAGTTATAAACCAACAATTCAAAAGTCTAAATAACATAACTGTCCATATTATTAACTCAAGCTAATGCTTGTAAAGAGAAATATCTAAGAAGAAGTCTGGGCAGTCTTGGAAGTCCCAGTAGTCCCGACAGTCATTGGTGTACCATTTTCATCATCCTCGCTTGAAATATTAGCATCAACTTCTCCAATGTCCAGATTCAAGCCTGGATTAACTGTTGTGATCTTTTTGAGAATAACTGACAAGTTATCCTGCACTTTCTTGGAAACCTTTTCTTCCAGTTCAGCCTCAAGTTCTCCCATGATCTTCGCAGTCAAATCTTCCAAATAAGTGTCTGCAGGAGCCGAATCTGATTCCTTCGTTTTCTTGTTCTTTCTCTACAAGAAAAATGTTGTTAAATATTAATCAATTTTACCATAGAATTGTGCTACACAACTACACAACTACTAACAAGGTTTGCATTAAGGTGGCCTATACTAATACTTAACAACCTTTTATTTTCGCTAAGTCTCTTATGTTATTTATTTTACCAAATAAATTAAACCAACAAAATATACTTGGAAAAGCATTTTTTATCTCTTAATTTTAAAGAAATAGACAAATTGAAATACCGTGCAGCATTTAACCTCCATAAAAAAAGTAAAGTCCTTACGTTTCTTTTTTGCGGAGCAGCCGTAGTCTTGTATGTTCGGCCATCTTGTTCATGAGATTCCAAATAAATTTCAGTTTGTGATGGCGAGGCGAGATTAGGATCAGTCTTTTTCTGTTATAGAGCACAAAAGAAAAAGACAAGGTTATCTAGCTCAAAGTTACCATATAACTATTAATTTACTTAAGAAACATTGCACATCAACTATTTAAAAAATGCCTAAGCACTAACATTTAATCAAAGGATTTATGAACAAACAACTAGGTAGTCATTACTATTCAGTAGACACAATCCAAGTGTGTACAGGAACTCAATGAAGGCAATATTAATGCAGTTCTGAAATTGAATATCTAAATTCAAGCAAATACCAGCAAAAAATAGACATGCATCTGATTTCTGAAGAAATAAAGCACAAAAATGTTTGATGGCACTTGACATGAACAACTAAATTATTGTGTCTGCGAGCTCTATTTTATTAGTTTTTTTGGGTTGTTCACAATGAATTATTTAAAGTTATATAAATGCGAATTGGTTTGTAATAATCTGAATATCATAACTAATCAGCCAACTAAATAATTGCTACTTATAATGATGATATCGACAAGGACAGATATATTATTTAAAAAAAAGGGGGGGGGGTTCTAACATGTCCCATTTTAAAATTGGATTTAAGAACATGTCCCCATCTAATTAAATTATAAATTTATCCTATAATCAAAATTTAATCCAATTTAACTTAACCATGGGGCCGTAATTATAATATCAAAATAAAAGGGGAAATATTCATAAATGTACTAGTTAATTTAGGAATCATACCAACTTCTCTCCAACTTCTGCACTACTGTTGGCACCCTGATTGTGTGGGTCAGTTACCGAAGCGCGGATTACTTTGTTATCATGTTCTAATTCCTGTAAAAAAAAATTGCACAATCCAGTTTGAGAATCTTTAAAATCATTAAAATCATATTAAAAAGAAGCACGAAGGCACCTTCACCGACTCATCTCCCCAATACTTTATCAGCAATTTAAAATCCTCGAGCGGAATCTCCTTGGGCCTATGTTCAAGCCTTTCATCATCAGTGGCATGCTGTGTGTAATGCTTTTCCTTCATCCGAGACTTGTAAGTCCTCCAGCATCTATTAATTGTCTCATAAACCCAGGACTGAGCTTCATTCAGAATAATATAATGGTCCTAATATATAATAAACTCAAGATCAATAAAATGAAGAGGTTAATTGAAAAATAAATGAAACTGAGGTTTAGGTAATAGAATTTACCCGAGTATAGTCCCACATTTTGTTCTTCAATTGTTTGGGAACCAGGCGCCAGTTGACATAAGTAAGAGAGACAATGTCCTTTGCAACTGTTCCGAGAAAATTACTCAGCTCTCTCGTAACTTTTCCGTCTCTTGAAACAGGTACATTTTGTTTGTTCAAAAAAATCACCGGTCTTTCATCACGTGTCCTTGCGTGAACAGTTAGCAGTTTTGTCCTTCCTCTCCATTTTTTGGGCTTTGATACTGCATAGTACATGCACACACAAAAAAAGGTGACTGCGAATTTAATAATTAATTAAATTTTTACTGCCTCTCCATCAATAAATAATTAGTGTGCATAATTCATGCATAGTTATATTTAGAAAGTAAAAGTACCTGCTTCAGTTTCTTCCTCAACAACATTTTCCGAATTAGAAGCGTCCACATTCTCGGTTGTTGGAGGAAGAATTCCCTTCTTTTGACGTTCCTGCATTGCTAAATAAGCAGATACAGACCCACGTGATTCTGAATTGCTCGCGGATTTTAAGATTTTACTACATGTTGGTTTCAGGAGCTTAGATTTACTGGTCATTTCCTTGTCAGATGTTTTACCAGCTTGCGATGGTTCATTCTCTGTTGCGGCGGTGACATTAGCTCGCGAACGAGTTCTTGGTCCAAGGGGGACATGGTTCTTTTTCTTCCCATTCTTCGTTCTCTACAATTATTAGGATTGAAAATATAATGTGAGGCCAAAGCAATAAAGAGTATAAAATAAAAACAAAATATATAAGAAAGTTGATATAGTGATAAACAAAATATCAGGTCTTAAACTAATAAAAAAACATAATTTACAATCTTGAGAAACAAGGAAGGAAGGCCAAAGTAATGAAGACTGTAAAAGAAATCCATACCTCAGATGAATCATCACTATCATGTCCGTCCTCACTTTCCGGATTATAATCATCATCATCCAGAAAAGGCTTTGTCTTTTTCTTTGGATTTCTCAATAACTGTTGCTGATCGAGCTCTCAAATCAATCACTAATTTTTTGATCCCAAGTTCTTCCAACCTTCTATCATTTTCCTTCATTCGATTAATTCTTTCTTGCTCATAGGCTGGTAGCGGTTGGGGGGGGACCTGCAATAATTATAAATCAGCACTGTTATTAGTGTAGCTCAACTATGCATTATACTTTCTTTCTAAAAATTTGGAAGGAGTGTTTAAATGAATATTACAAGTGTTACAGTCCAGGTTAGAAGAAAAAAAAGAGGAACATTGACAAGGATACCTCGATGTCAGGTATAGCAAGTTCAAGGGGACATCTTACTTGGCGTGCATCACCTTGTAGCTAATCTTTCATTTTCTCATTATTTTGCAAAGTACGGGGTCTTTTTCTTTTGATTTATGAAGACAAGGTCAGTGATTAAATTGACACAACACAACAATAATCATTATAACTTATGTTTTTAAGAAGGAAAATTAAAAAAAAAACGTCTTTATCCAGAATAATATCATCTTGTAACTGCAGTTTCCTTCTAGCAGACCCTTTATCGTTTCCTTGCCCAACAGTTGCATCTTGCTGAGTAGGCAACAGAGTTGGCGATGATCGTAACGCATACCTCCGACTGGGCTCAGGTGTCTTCTTAACAATCTTCCTTGGGTTCTGCTTCTGCTGGAGTTCATGTGTGGTAATATATTTCCGTTTTTGTATTTTCTTCGGTGAAACTGTATTAATGCAAGAAAAAAATCCAAGTCAAAGAATTATCTTCAACTAATATGGACATCCATCCAAGTCCCATTATGCATATATAAAGAGATACAGAAATAGATAGAGATGTGTACTTAATGGGGACCTAATTATTTATCAGCAATAGGCATACCTTCAAACAGGCTTTTCCTCGGCCTGACAATCTTGTGTGGCTGCATCTCACACAACGGCTCAATTGCAGGGTCAACAACTGTGTCTACATAAAGCTTGACCTCTTCGCCATCGTTGCACTTTTCTATCTCTTGAATGATGTCCAGGTTAGTCCTCAGCAGCTTCCAACCACCATGTTTTCCTTCTTTTCCATAGACTCCTCCGATTTCATTGAGTTTGAGGAGATCCTTCACCTCCTCCATCAGATCATTATAAGTCCACATATCAGCATCTACATTATAAATAGTCAAGCAATCTCCACCAGAGTAACTTGTCCTCTGAAACTACCCACCGTGGTACAATCCAATATTAACGTGTTTTTCTGCCATCCTGCACAGAGTTCAAAGAGATGTCAATGGCTGACCATTAAACAAAAATATTTCAAATGTATCTTTGCCAAATCCTAGTATGCCATAAACTCATATCTCGAACTAATTGGTAAACACATATTAGATCAAATAATAAACAGCAAAATATTCATGAATTGGCACTCGACACAAATGCAACAAACACAATTTCGATCACAAAAAGTTATCAAGCATCTACTTCATATCCTATATTTGTTTTTATTACACGTGTAGGATATTTGCAGCTAACATACAAAATTATAAAAATAAGAAAAAATAGTTAACATATGCATCTACTGAATCAACTAAATTACAGTAAGGAGATTTAATCCCAACACTACGAAATATAACAAGGGCATGCTGAACTTACCAAGACAATAAATATAAACTACAAATCAGACGACGACGACAAAAAATTTAAACTACAAAGATGGATTTCATTGAAGAATTCATGGAAGAAATAAATTAAGATATCCAATTACATCTAGATATTCCAAACACAGAGAAAATACAAAATAAAGTTCACTGTTGTGATTAATTTTAAACTTATAAATGTTTAGCAGTTTGGTTGCTTCATTTATCGGGAATGGGAACTCTTGTTGTAGGGATATCATCTCTGCGCCAACTCATTTCATCAACATGAGTTTGAAGTCCACAAACAAATTCAGTCTCACGGAGATCAGTATCGTTGACATCTTCATGTGCATCCACATTTCCATTATCACACCACTCCCTCGGTAGTTTCTTAATTACGTAATGTACATTCTTTTCGATTGGGTCTTCCACATAAAAAACTTGTTGCACTTGTTTGGCCAGGACATGAGGATCAGATTTATGGCATAACCTATTGAAATTTACTCGAATGTGATCGTGTGGATCTTTTTGTTGTTGGTACCAACGACACTTAAATAGGACAACTGTAAATAATCCCCAGTAATCAAGTTCTATGATATCTTATATCGATCCGTAGTAGCTGGCATCCCCAAATATAGGGTTCTCGTCTCTAGAACTAGAGAAACTAGTTGTTTGTGTAGTCAAATATACACCACTGTTTTGTGTTGTGCATCGAGAATCTCTATCACTTGTGTGGAATCGATAGCCATTAACAACATAACCAGTAAAACTTCTAGCTGTTCGATTAGGCCCCAACGCAAACACCCCCAAGTCAAATGAAACCTCCACCATTTTCCCAACCTCTTCTCGTAACCAGTCCCAGAATTCTGTCGTGTGTCTTTGTGCCCTCTTGTATCTGTTCATATTTTCGTGGCTGTCCACCAAGGCTTGATGTTCCCTAAAATTATACTAAGTTAAAACAGTGCAGAAAAGAAAAAGTTCTTGAGTTATGAATTAAAATTATTTATGTTAGAGCTTATTAAACTTACTCGAGGAGCCTCTCTACTTCTTTGTTACCAGTATTGAACAAAACATAGCGATGACTTGCCTTCCAATAAACATCTTCCAAATGAATAATAGTTCCATCTTTATTCCTTCTCGTTCCGATATGATATTCAGCTTGTGTTGGCCCTCTTTCGAAAACTGTTGAGCACATGTTGTTTTTTGTTGTTTCATCAGCAGCCAAAAATCTTGAACAAAATGTTACACATTCTTCAGCTATGTAACCTTCTGCAATAGAACCTTCCGGCTTACTTCTATTACGAACGTTTGATTTCAATTTTGCAAGATAACGCTCTATTGGGAACATGTTTCGAAGGTGCTGAGGTCCCCCAAGTCTAACTTCTCTAGTTAGATGAACAAGCAAGTGCACCATTATGTCGAAGAATGCTGATGGAAAAATCATCTCAAATTGGCAAAGTACCTCGACGATTTCAGTTTCCAACTTCTCAAACTCCTCCAAATCGATAACCTTGCTCCATAGAGCTCTAAGGCAGGCACTCAATTTCATCAAAGGTACTGCAACCTCAGCGTTTGTAGTTTTTTTGATGGCAAACTGCAACAAGTAGTGTAGTATGAAATGAGCATCATGGCTCCTATACCCCACTACTTTCCTCTCCTTTGTGTGCATATATCGCCCTATGTTGGAGGCACAACCGTACGGCAGTTTAGTGTTTTCCAACACTGAACAAAAGATCTCTTTCTCTTTGTTCGACAAGTCAAAGATTGATGCTCGTATTTCATGGTGTGCTACATCTTCTGATAGAACAAGATGGAGGGGTTTTCTAATTCCCATTTCTTGTAAATCTTTACGAGCGACAACATGATCTTTTGTCTTGCCACTTATATTGAGTAAAGTGCCCAATATGTTATCGCAAACATTTTTTTCTATGTGCATGACATCAAGGTTATGTCGAAGTGGATTATGCTTCCAATAAGGTAAATAAAAAAAATGACTTCTTTTTAAAAGGGCCCTCAATTTAACTCTTTGCCTTTTTGTTCTGCAGGCCGAATTGGTTTACATACCCAGACAACAACTCTTCAATGTCAGTTCCCGTTAAAACTGAAGGACACTGCCCCATTTCAATTGCGCCATTAAACCTTTTAGTATCCGTTCTCCACTTGTGTGCAGAAGAAAGAAACTTTCGGTGGTTCATATAGCATATTTTCTTGCTATGCTTCAAATAAAGTGATGAAGTTTCATAATGGCAGACAGGACACCCTAGTTTGCCTTTTGTGCTCCAGCCGGACAACGTAGCATATCCCGGGAAATCGCTAATAGTCCATAGCACTCTAGCACGTAAATTAAAATCTTCATCAGCCAAGGCATCATAAGTATTAACGCCGACCACCCATAATTCTTTTAACTCGACAATTAAATGTTGCATGAACACATGAATACTATTCTTTGGTGAATCTGGACCAGATATTAGTGTCGAAAGAATTAGATTTTCTAGTTTCATTCATAGCCAAGGTGGGAGGTTGTAAATGACCAATACAATTGGCCAGGTACTGTGACTTAGGTTCATTGAACGATAGGGGTTGAATCCATCTGAGGCTACTCCTAAACTAACATTTCGATTTTCTAATGAAAAATTAGGATAGTCAGCATCTATCGTCTTCCAAGCCTCTGTATCAGCCGGATGTCTTACTTTTCCATCCTGTTGACGTCCCACATCGTGCCATTTCATTAGTTTCGAATATTCCTTGCACATGTATAGCCTCTGCAATATCGGCTTTGGAGGGAAGTATCTCATCACATTAGCTGGCACTTTGTGTATAACCTGCCCCGGATCACTAGCATCATTGCCTTTTTTTCATAGTGTAAGCCTAAATCCTTGATCATATTTTTTGCAGCATTCAAAGACAAAGGTATTTGGGCATCAGGAAAGGCGTCTCTTATTAACTCCAGCAATTCCCCAAAGGCAGACTCGAAAATTCCATGAGCACACTTTAAATGATAAAGTTTGATCAGGAAACTTAACCGAGAGAATTTAGTGGATCCGGGGTATAGTGGTTGTTTACCCTCCCTAACATGGCCATAAAACTTTCTAGCCTCTGCATTTGTTAGACTTTCATAGTCATTTTCTAAATCTCGAAACTTTTTACCCGTACAATTGAACATTTTACCTAAATTATCTTCGAAATCCATCCCCGTCCCCGAATCCATGAAGTCAGTACTACCGTCTACTTTGGTATGTGATACCTCGCAAATCCATTTCATATGTAGTAGAGAAGGGCCACTACATATGAGATGATCATAGATAACTGTTTGAGTGTGCCAATAACGGTTGACACATACTTTGCCGGGGCACTTCATTTCTTCTCCTTTAGCATGAATTGGAAATGAATTTTCCAAAAATGCCTTTATCCCTCGTACATATTCTTTACTAGATTTTGGAAATCCTATCCAGCTACTATAATCATCTTCCATTAGTACACTGTATAATATAGCCTGCCAAGTTAAAAGATTATAAGTCTACCTAAAAAAGGCAGTGTAATCCTCTCTGTGCACTATACTGCAGTGATACTAGATAAACTAATAATTTCTGACATCTCATTCCCCATTTTTATCCATGCTTTCATTTTTATTAAATTTTTTACTTCAATTTACAACATATTAAACACAAACACATATTTAACATATTAAATAAGCAGGGATAAATACATAAAATCAAAAATAAAGTTCAATTAGAGGTTACCTTGGTCCAAAATCGAAACCACAAAGCAGCTCTGAACCCTAATTGTTAGCTCCAACCGAAACCCTAAAATTCCGAAACCCTAATTGCACGCCCTAACTCCGTTGCAGAGAACCCGAACCACCGAAATGTTGCTGAGAACCACCTAATTGCTGCTGAATCCACCGAAATGAGAGCGGCTGATGTGAGGCTGAGGTGAGAGTGCGGCTGAGGTGAAAGTGCGGCTGAGGTGAGGTGAGAGTTAGGGAGAGTGAGATGGGTGAGAGAGTTAGAGAGAGTGAGATGGGTGAGAGTTAGGGAGTGTTGGTGAGGGGTGAGTGAGTGAGCGAGGTGGGAGGTTGAGGTGAGTGAGCGAGGTCGAGAGAGAGAGTGATGTTTCTGAGAGAGAGTCTGAGAGAGAGAGTGATGTTTTTGGGGGGAAATTTAGCCGCCCATATTTTCACTGCACCTTTTGTACGATTTTCATTTTATTTCATTTTTTCATTTTTTTCATTTTCTCGTAAATTTTAGAAAAAATGATATTTTAATGTCCCGATCCGACCATGATCCGGGCATTATATTTTTTGATTATTTTTTCCCAATGTTAGGAAGGCAGTTTAATAACATCCGTACGGTTGGATCGTCGAGAAAACCAATTAAAAAAATCGAACGATGGATATGTGGGTCGAACCGTTAAATGAATCCTATCCTGACATATGAACCCTATTACGATCCGACCACGATCCGGGCATTATATTTTTTGATTATTTTTTCCCAATGTTAGGAAGGCAGTTTAATAACATCCGTCCGGTTGGATCGTCGAGAAAACCGATTAAAAAAATCGAACGACGGATATGTGGGTCGAACCGTTAAATGAATCCTATCCTGACATATGAACCCTATTACGATCCGACCATGATCCGGGCATTATATTTTTTGATTATTTTTCCCAATGTTAGGAAGGCAGTTTAATAACATCCGTACGGTTGGATCGTCGAGAAAACCGATTAAAAAAATCGAACGACGGATATGTGGGTCGAACCGTTAAATGAATCATATCCTGACATATGAACCCTATTACGATCCGACCACGATCCGGGCATTATATTTTTTGATTATTTTTTCCCAATGTTAGGAAGGTAGTTTAATAACATCCATACGGTTGGATCGTCGAGAAAACCGATTAAAAAAATCGAACGACGGATATGTGGGTCGAACCGTTGAATGAATCCTATCCTGACATATGAACCCTATTACGATCCGACCATAATCCGGGCATTATATTTTTTGATTATTTTTTCCCAATGTTAGGAACGCAGTTTAATAACATCCGTACGGTTGGATCATCGAGAAAACCGATTAAAAAAATCGAACGATGGATATGTAGGTCGAACCATTAAATGAATCATATCCTGACATAAGAACCCTATTACGATCCGACCATGATCCGGACATTATATTTTTTGATTATTTTTTCTCAATGTTAGGAAGGCAGTTTAATAACATCCGTACGGTTGGATAATGTGGGGCCCACATCTGGGGCCCACAAGTGTAGCCCCTATGTGGGGCCCACTTCTACATTATTTTTTTTATTTAATTAATTATTTATTAAAAAATAAATAATTGGATAATGTGGGGCCCACATGTGGGGCCCACAAGTGGAGCCCACATGTGGGGCCCACTTCTCCATTATTTATTTATTTATTTAATTATTTAATTAATTATTTATTAAATAATTAAATAATTGGATAATGTGGGGCCCACAGGTGGAGCCCACATGGGGGGCCCACTTTTCCATTATTTATTTATTTAATTATTTATTAAATAATTAAATAATTGGATAATGTGGGGCCCATATGTGGGGCCCACAAGTGGAGCCCTTATGTGGGGCCCACTTCTCTATTATTTAATTATTTAATTATTTAAATAATTATTTATTAAATTACTAAATAATTGGATAATGTGGGGCCCACATGTGGGGTCCATATGTGGGTCCCACATGTGGGGCCCACTTCTCCATTATTTATTTATTTAATTATTTATTAAATAATTAAATAATTGGATAATGTGGGGCCCACATGTGGGGCCCACTTCTCATTTATTTATTTATTTAGTTATTTAAATAAATATTTATTAAATAATTAAATAATTGGATAACGTGGGACCCACATGTGGGGCCCACAAGTGGAGCCCACATGTTGGGCCCACTTCTCCATTATTTATTTATTTAATTATTTAATTAATAATTAAATAATCGGATAATGTGGGGCCCACATGTGGAGCCCACATGTGGAGCCCACAAGTAGGGCCCACTTCTCCATTATTTATTTATTTAATTATTATTTATTTAATTATTTAAATAACTATTTATTAAATAATTAAATAATTGGATAATGTGGGGCCTACATGCTGGTCCCACAAGTGGAGCCCACTTCTTTATTATTTATTTATTTAATTATTTAAATAATTAAATAATTATTTAATATGGGGCCCACATGTGGGGCCCGCAAGTGGAGGCCACATGTGGGGCCCACAAGGGGAGCCCACATGTGGGGCCCACTTCTCCATTATTTATTTATTTAATTATAATTTATTTAAATATTTAAATAATTATTTATTAAATAATGAAATAATTGGATAATGTGGGGCCTACATATGGGGCCGACAAGTGGAGCCCACTTCTTTATTATTTATTTATTTAATTATTATTTATTTAATTATTTAAATAATTATTTAATAAATAATTAAATAATTGTTTAATATGGGGCCCACATGTGGGGCCCACAAGTGGAGCCCACATGTGGGGCCCACTTCTCCATTATTTATTTATTTAATTATTATTTATTTAATTTTTTAATTAATTATTTATTAAATAATTAAATAATTAATTATTTAATGACGTGGCGGTGCACACGTGGCAGGGTTGAGCAAATGTAACAGTAGCGTTGTAACAGAAAAGTTAACGTAACGCTTTGCTGACGTGGCAGTGCCACGTGGCAGTGTGGGTCCACCTGTTAGTGTGGGACCCACTTTCTGGAATAAGTTTTAGTGGGGCCCCCATGTGGGACCCACTTTTGCTGACGTGTACACTGGTGGGGCCCTAAAAATTAATAAATAAATTAAATATTATTATAATGATAAAGCAAAGCGTTACGTCATGTCAGCACTATTGTAACACTAGCTTTCTACTGCAACACAAGCCCTCTAACGTAACAGTAACTTTACATATAAAGTAACGCTATTTCGTAAGTGTTACAATAGGTCAAAAAAGTCTGTCTAATGTAACGCAAAACAGGCATTACATTAGAAAAGTGTCTTATTTGCCCATCTATGGCGTAGTGCGGGAATAAGAATGAGAAAATTGATGGTTTTTAAACTTATACCTACAAACCGAATAAGTAGAAGGTTTACCTCATGGCATTTTATTCCTTCCAGTGTTCTGTTAATTGAGTATATTCGAAAAAATCTAACAATGCATCAGATATAAAATTCTACTTCATTGAAATAAATCTTATTGCTCCTTGTGATGTGAAAGGTCCCATTTAATTGTTTTAAAAAGATATTTCACATCACAGTGAGTTTTATTCGAATGAAGTAACTCTTACATCTGATGCAATGTGAGATTTTAGGCTGCAAGAAGCTTTCCAAACTCCTCTAGCAGTGTTCTTAGCATGTACACCATATGCATATGCACTACAACATCAAAACACAACTTTGACATATTCTACTTAAAACCAATTCACAAATGGACTGCTGGCATATAACAGGAGAAGGAAAAATTAAATACCTTTTTCATTTATTTGTGCAGAGTAGGAAGAATAGAGCTTTGGACCACTAAACCTTATAAAAAATCCTGGCAGATAAACACACATCAATAGGTACTAGTTATACCAATCTCTTTTTATTAACCATCACCAAGTAATTCAAATTACCACATAGAACAGCAATAGGGTATATAACAATTCTTCATGCTAAAAAATTACATAACAAAATTATTATGTAGCAGAACACGAAAGCAGATTCTCAGATTTCATAGAAATTTCAGTAACAGCAACTACAAACAAACTTCTTCTCAGATTCTCAGCCTAAGCATACAACATTATCACAAACAACAAATTGAGGTTTAGCTTTGCTAGACGCAATCGAGTCCCTTGGCAGATTAAATTGAACACTGCGCAAGAACCAAATATTCTCTACTTGAACACAAAACACAAACAATACACAATATTAGAATATCAAACAATTTGATATTTTTCATTAAATCCAGACCCTTCAAGCAAAATACAACATAATCTAATTATAAATTTCTAATTAGACAAGTCTCTAAATCTCTACCTGTGTTAAGAAGTGTACCATCCAAATCAAGAATGACACACGAAACTAACTTCTTCAAAGAAATCACCATCGATATTTCACACAACACAAATCCCTTAGAGTGCCTACAGTCCCACCTTCACAAACTCACCTAAAAACACACATACGAGCTAATTAATTCCAATTTTGATATCACTACCCCAAAAATTCTCATACAACTCAATTCTTTAATAATCACCAAACCCATTCATTAAACTTACCTAAAATCACAGAATAAAAACATAAACTAATTTCTTGAATTACCCATTAGTTAAAAACAACAAATTTATAAGCTAATTACATAAATAACATATTTTTAAATGAAAAAAATCAAGAAAATCAAGAATTAACATACCTTTTGTCGGTGTGAACATGAAAGAGATATGTCCTAAGTCCAATCACGTATGAGGATTTAGGAATAACTTTTATGTAATCTGTTTTGATTTCATTTATATTAATAAAAGACTTCTTTTGTTTTTATTACGGGCTCTATCTATTTAAGTGTTTAAATAAGATATACCATAGTTTAGAGTAAAGCTTTTTATGGATTATGATGAGATCATAATAGTGAGACCTAAAAGATGATAACTCTAAACTTGAATAGTTCCCGGTCATAGGATTACTAACTGGTAATTAATAATCCGCAAAGATTGGTACATACTATGCTTGCTCCCTTCAGGAGGATGTCTGTTCTCATAGGCATTTTTGTGGTGACACTATAGCTAGTATGTAGGTGTTTATTATAGAATAAGTTCACTGAACATGACTCGCACAGCTGAACAACTGATGGAGTTCACTCACGTGTCAGCAGTTGTTCACATAGTGATAGTTGTACAAGTATCCTTAGACTTGAGGTCATCATAGTCATCTTGTGTACAGTGAACTATGCTTTGGTTTAGTTCTTAGTCTCCAGGGACAATTATTAGGGCTCTACTGGGTATAGGAATTTGTACACAAAGATAGTGTATGATCAATAAAGGATCTACCCCTTCCAGTGAAGGAAGAGAATGTTCTAAGCTGATCCACTTATGCTAGTTCAGGAATCTCTGGCCAGAGTGAATGAAATTAGAAAGGAGTTTCTAATTTACATAGAACTGAGCATAGTGAATGGAAAAGCAAATGATTAAATTAGATAGGCTTGACACAAGATCCATACCTTGTATTTAATCAATACATTGGTGGGTAGAAGGAGTTAATTGTACGGTAACTATTCACTGACAGGTTCTTGGTATTCTAAGCAGTGAATTCATATTGTCCGGATAGTCGCGATATGTTGAGAAGCATCACTCACGATGTAGAATAAATATAATTAATCAGTTAATTATATTTAGTGAATTTTAATATTCATATAAATAATTAATAAAAAGTTTATTATTATTTATTTCTACTACCGGCATAATATTAAACCTACAGGGTCACACCATAAAAGAATGTTTCCTTTGATGAATAATGAGAGAGAGAATTATTTTTCTAAATAGTTAAGAAAAAGAAATAATGATTAAAATAGTTTTAATTATAATTAAAGCATTTTATGAAGATAAAATGTGGGGGTTAAAATATATATAGATATATTATAAAACCCTAGGAAAGTCCTATAAGTAGAATGAGATGGATGGCTCATTTGATAAGATACACAACTTTGGTTTTGTGAAAACCCTAGCCTCCATCTTCTTCTTCTCTCTCTCTCCCAAAACTCCATTTTTATAAAAGCTTAGTTTTATAAAAAGGTTCATCGAAGAGGATCGTTCTTGGTGGATACCGGTAGAGTGCTTCACACACTGAGGAGCAACTGCTAGCACTCTAATCATTATAAAGCTTCGATTCACGAGGTATGATTTCGATTCCTCAGTTTTTCCCTTTTATATGTTTTTCTATATGTGCGGTATATGTTTTTTACGGAATAATTGTTATTTCACGCTTCCGCTCATCCGTAAATTCCATCAGAACATACCTTTCCACTAACTGTAAAACCAAGTCCCTTGTTTGTGGATTTGGGTCTTGTTTCCCACCCTACCGCGAGATCTCCTTGACAGGCCTAAATAAGATAAGAATTTATATTTAGCATACATATGCACAAGAACTGATAAGTTACACAAAATTTAGTGTTAAGAGCTTACCTGAGCTACCACCCACATAATCACCGGAAGCTTGTCTTGTCCCTTATACTTTGAATTGTACATATCCGATATCACATAAACCGTAAAAATCCGATGACAAAATCAAATACATATCTTGAATTACCCGAACAGGAACAGTACATACCCATAAGTTGTACAGAACTGATGACAAAATCAATTAATATCTTCAATTACCCAATTTGAAAACCTAAAAATCCTGTAAAATCAAATAAAGCGAAAAAAAGATCGAGATGCACAATATAATGATTGTGAGTTCATTTAATCATAGAGGCATCACCCATAAGCGTAGAGGATAAGCGGGAAGAGGACGAGGGGGAGGGAGAGAATGGAGTGAGATGAGAAGAGGAGGAAGGTGTATTTAGTCGGTGTGTTTTCATTTGGGGGAAATCTACCCCCAATAATTCACTTAGTAATATGTTTATTTTCATATTTTATACATCATCAAATTATTAATAAATCAGAATATATAGGTTAAAATTAAAAAGTATTATATTTTCACTTTAAAATTTTTAAAAAGTTAAAAATATTTATTCTAATAGTAGGTGTTGGTTTTACATGTTGTGAAACACCATAACTCTCATGCAACACTATCTCAATAGCTATTGTAACACCAAATATTGTTACAATAGCATAAATATTTCTTAGTTATTACAACGAAATGCTTGTAACGCTTTTCAAAAACCATTGTATCAGGTCATCTATGGCGTAGTGTATAAAATAAGCTCTGTTATCACATTCTAATTGCGTATCACATTCTAATTGTGATTTTGAGTCATTTATAATTTAAGAAACAATTTGAAAGGCGAATAGCCGGTTTCATGTCGTTCGGGGTTCGATTCCAGTGTACTGACTTTTAAGCTATACATTATATATAATTTATAAGAATACTGACAACTGCGAAAGTTGAAAATGATAATAAAATATATTGCCCGTGGTTCATCTTCCATCTTATATGTCATTCAATTGCACATTATGATAATATTTCTTGTGATGATACGGTATGCAACAAAAACATTCATCATAATGATATCTTATAATAATTTATATATTCAGTAATCCTTCATACTATTTGGATCTTCTATATAATGTTATCTATATATCCGGATAATGTCATTTTAGAAATTTTGAAAGATTTAGTGATATGTTTTTTAAACATTTAAAAAATCAATTTCTTCAAGATTGCTTTATGTGATATACTAAAATTTTATGCGTTCTTTTGGAAATATAATATTAGTCGATCGGTACATACTTCTCTTGTCTTTGTCAAAATATGTATTTTTAATGCTTCTTTTTTGTTATATTTGCTTGAGAAAATGTATAAAAACAAAAAACAGTAGTAAAGTGAGCCCTAATTTAATTAATTTAATATTTTAAGACACTACAACATATTTGCAATCATACAACTGTTTTTTTTGCTGTTGTGTGACAAGTATGTTTTCCGCTGTCTATCCAACACTCGTGATTTAACATCAGATAATGGTTGTTTTTACCCTTATAAAAAGAGAGATTAAACAACATGTTAGAGTACTTGTGTTAACATGGAAGACACAACATTTATTCTAAACAAAACATTGTTGAAACTTTTTTTAACAACTGTGTTTTTATTCAACTATTGTCTATCTAACTTAACAACAATGGTTTTGTAGAAAAACCATTATTGTTAACTTATTCGATATTTTCATAAACAACAGTTTATAAAAAAAATTTAACTAGTTAAAACCATTGTCATGAATTATTTTTGTTTAAAAGACAATGGTGTAAAAAAATTAAACCATTGCAAAGAATATCAAAAGACAACAGTTTTTTTAAAAAAATATGTGCAGTGAGACATACAAAATTAATCTCATTATTTAAAATAAATCAATTTTAAAATAAAATGATATTATAATAATTCAATTATTATTTCACAATTGAAATAAAATTTATAATACAAAGGTTCTCTACAAGAATTACAACTATAACTTAAAATCTATTTCTAAACATGGTCATTAAGGTACATAATAACTAATTTGCATACATATGCTCATAAGAAGTAGGGAGAGTCAAGTTCCATTCCAGCCCACCTAGAATTTTCTTCTCCATAACTAGCACTTGTTGATTAGTGTAAGCATTGAATTTGCAGAGAAGGCAATAATTTAGTCTCTGTTGATTCAGTTCTGAAGCGAAATTAAGTTGGAAGTCTAACCGTTACAGCACCAGCTCGTCCAAGAGGATTTGTACTTGTATTATTAGGCCAATACATTACATGGAGTTTTATGCTGTCTAAATCTTCCATTGCTGATGTAAGTGTCTCCTTCATATCCGCATTGTCACAGGAATGTATGAGGCCAACACAACTAGCTTTTGTGGACATTAAACTCTTCCCTTTTAATCGTGAAATCCACTACAAAAAAACGGGTAAATACAACCGGAAAAAATCAGTTGTATTTAGTTAAATTCGACCGTTTCCGGTTGTATTTAGCTAAATACAACCGGTTTTTCGACCGGTCGAAAATGCTCGAGTAATATTTAGTAGACCGGTTGTATTTATACTAAATACGACCACTTAAATACAACCGCTTAAATACAACCGCTTAAATACAACCGTTTAAATACAACCGAAGACGGTCGAAATTAAATTTTCGTTTGAAATTTTAAAATCCCTCCCAAAAAAATTGAATTTTCTAAAATAATTTAAAAGCCCGCCAAAAACATAAATTCAACCGTATGTGGTCAAAAATACGAAATTAAATTCAACCGTATCTGGTCATATTAACTAATATCAATTTTTAAAAAAATAATTAAAAAAAACCCCAATTTAATTTTTAATAAAATAAAATTAATTTTTTGTCCTTTACTTTCCGGCCAACAACCGGAATTTTTCTCCGGACCGCCGCCTCCTTCCTCCAGTGCGCTCTCTCTCTCTCCCCCTCCTCTGCGGTCCTGTCATCCTTCTATTCTCCTTCATCACATCTCACAAATTTTCATGCTAACACACCACCCACCCACTCGCCACATATACACACCTGAAACAAAATAAGGGTTGATGAAACAGTCAGGCAAAAGAAAACGAAACCAGTGAGAAAACACATACTTGTATTTTGGCCGGAAAAAACCAACGACGGGGAGTGCATGGTGAGAGAAAAAGAGAGGGGGAAGTGGTGCGCGTGCCTTACGATGAACCGCTCCATTTCCTCGCCGACGTAGACCGGGAGGTGACCGACCAGAACGCCGCTGGACCGGTGGAGCTTCAGTGACCGGAACGAGTTTGAGCTGAGAGGACGAGTCGAAGACCGAGTTGAGGAGCGTAGGAGAGTGTATTGAGACGAGTCGGCGACTCGAGAGAGGCGGCGAATCAACTTCTTCAGGATGAAAGGAAGGAGAAAAAGAGAGATGTATGTATAGATAGATACAGGTGTGTATGTATAGACTGGGAGAGAGGGGAGAGAGACGGGGAGAGTAGAGAGTGAGAGGGAGTAAATTTATAGGAAAGGTGAGACGTCCAGGTAGGTGTACTTGGCAGGTACAATTATTTAATTATTATTGGTGTTATTAAATTTGTTTATTTTAAAAAAAATATAAAATTTGGAGTAGTTAATTTGTTGGTTGTATAAATGGGAAAAAAAAATATTTCCGTATTTTCTTGCTTTTTGTTTGGGAGGAAAGAGAATGACATTCCGAAGATATTTCAGATTATTGCAGCTCACGAGAATATTTGTAAAATTATTAATGAATGATTCAACCGTATGAATGTCAAGATTAATATATTTTAGTGATATGACAAAAAATTTAGAAAAAAATAAATATATTTGGTTTTTTTTTAACAGTCAACTAGTAATTTGACTAGTACTTCTAACTAGTGTTTAATCTCATATTGATATTTCGATATTTTTAAAAATATTAATGAATGATCCAACCGTATGCATGTAAAGATCAGTATATTTTAGTGATATGACAAAAAAATTAGGAAAAAATAAATATATTTGGTTTTCTTTTTTAACAGTCAACTAGTAATTTGACCAGTACTCCTAACTAGTGTTTAATCCCATAATGATGATTCAATATTTTTAAAAATATTAATGAATGATTCAACCGTACAGATGTTAAGATCTGTATATTTTAGTGATATGACAAAAATTTTAGAAAAAAATAAATATATTTGGTTTGCCTTTTTAAGAGTCAGAGAGTAGTTTGACCAGTACTTCTAACTAGTGTTTAATCCCATATTGATGTTTCGATATTTTTAAAATATTAATGAATGATCCAACCGTACGGATGTCAAGATCAATATATTTTAGTGATATGACAAACATTTTAGAAAAAAATAAATATATTTGGTTTGCCTTTTTAATAGTCAAAGAGTAGTTTGACAAGTAATTCGAATTAGTGTTTAATCCCATATTGATGTTTCGATATTTTTAAAAATATTAAAGAATGATCTAACCGTACGGATGTCAAAATCAATATATTTTAGTGATATGACAAAAATTTTAGAAAAAAATAAATATATTCGGTTTGCTTTTTTAACAGTCAACTAGTAATTTGACCAGTACTTCTAACTAGTGTTTAATCCCATATTGATGATTCAATATTTTTAAAAATATTAAAGAATGATCCAAACATACGGATGTCAAGATCAATATATTTTAGTGATATGACAAAATTTTTAGAAAAAAATAAATATATTCGGTTTGCTTTTTTAAAAGTCAACTAGTAATTTGACCAGTACTTCTAACTAGTGTTTAATCCCATATTGATGATTCAATATTTTTAAAAATATTAATGAATGATCCAACCGTACAGATGTCAAGATATGTATATTTTAGTGATATGACAAAAAACTTAGAAAAAAATTAATATATTTGTTTTGCTTTTTTAACAGTCAACTAGTAATTTGACCAGTTCTTCTAATTAGTGTTTAATCCCGTATTGATGTTTTGATATTTTTAAAAATATTAATAAATGATTCAACCGTACGGATGTCAAGATCTATATATTTTAGTAATATGACAAAAAATTTAGAAAAAATAAATATATTCGGTTTGCTTTTTAATAGTCAACTAGTAATTTGACCAGTACTTCTAACTAGTGTTTAATCCCATAATGATATTTCGATATTTTTTAAAATATTAATGAATGATCCAACCGTACAGATGTCAAGATCTATATATTTTAGTGATATGACAAAATTTTTAGAAAAAAATAAATATATTCGGTTTGCTTTTTTAACAGTCAACTAGTAATTTAAACAGTACTTCTAACTAGTGTTTAATCCCATATTGATGATTCGATATTTTTAAAAATATTAATGAATGATCCAACTGTACAGATGTCAATATCTGTATATTTTAGTGATATGAAAAAAAATTTAGAAAAAAATAAATATATTTGGTTTGCCTTTTCAAGAGCCAGAGAGTAGTTTGACCAGTACATCTAACTAGTGTTTAATCCCATATTGATGTTTCGATATTTTTATAATATTAATGAATGATCCAACCGTACGGATGTCAAGATCAATATATTTTAGTGATATGACAAAAATTTTAGAAAAAAATTAATATATTTGGTTTGCCTTTTTAACAGTCAAAGAGTAGTTTGACCAGTACTTCTAACTAGTGTTTAATCCCATATTGATGTTTCGATATTTTTAAAAATATTAAAGAATGATCCAACCGTACGGATGTCAAGATCAATATATTTTAGTGATATGACAAAAATTTTAGAAAAAAATAAATTTATTCGGTTTGCTTTTTTAACAGTCAACTAGTAATTTGACCAGTACTTCTAACTAGTGTTTAATCCCATATTGATATTTCGATATTTTTAAAAATATTAATGAATGATCAAACCGTACGGATGTCAAAATAGTTAAAATTTAAATATTAAAATTACTTACATTTTTCAGTAATTTTTTTTGACAATTTTCATATCCGTATGGTTGGATTATAATTTAAAACAAATACAAAATAAATTGAAACTCAAACTATAATTATTAATTGAACGATAAATATCTAACTACCATAATAATTGTTTTTGCAAGAACTAAAATATAAATTTCGTTTAAATTTATTCTATATTTTTTTCCAGAAATTTTCCGCCATTTTTAAAAATAATTCGACCGAATCGTTTGAATTTAGTACAAAATTCGTTGGCGGGAAAATTCCCTCCATTTTTTGGCATGGCTAAATTCGACCGAATGCGGTTGAATTTAGGAGCAAGCCTAAACTCAACCGTATACGGTTGTATATAAATACGGTTGTATTTATTCGGTTGTAATTAGTAAGGCTAAATTCGACCGAATGCGGTTGAATTTAGGAGCACGCCTAAACTCAACCGTATACGGTTGTATATATATACGTTGTATTTATTCGGTTGTAATTAGTAACGCTAAATTCTACCGAATGCGGTTGAATTTAGGAGCACGCCTAAACTCAACCGTATACGGTTGTATATATATGCGGTTGTATTTATTCGGTTGTAATTAGTACTAAATTCGACCGCGTAAATACGACCATATTTAAATACGACCGCATGCGGTTGTATTTAGCCGCGCCCTTAATTTCAACCGAAAACGGTTGAATTTGATGTCGGTTGTATTTGTGCGGTTGTATTTAGCCTTGTTTTCTTGTAGTGATCACAACCAGGTGTCTGGGTTTTCGGGCCTCCTCATATAACTGTCTCAGGCCAGCTCTATCAGCGGCTGTTCCTCTAGTCACCCCATAGAAAAAGATAAATCCCTGCATTTTACAAAATTTTCATATTTTAGTAGTATTTAGCAACGTCTATATCAATTTTTTATTTAAAGAAAAATAGTATAAGATTTTGCAAGCAAAGTGAAATGGTTCTTTATTTCGGATGCAGTCATGTTACCTCTTCCGTCTGTTTGATTTCCATTCTGAATCTGAGTTCACCATGTGGTGGTGTTAATTGAACTAATTTCTCTTCTGTTCCTGGTAAAAACCATAGTCTTATTACTTTCATAATCTGAATCTTAGCAGTGTAGTTTTGCTTGCCCCAGATTGTCTCCTTTTCCACCGCACTAGCGTTGTCCTTTATAAAGAAAATAGAGGCTCTAGGTTATCAGTTATGGACAATGGGATACAAACGACAAAATCACTGAGAAAAATGATGACAAAGATACCGAGGTGATACTTTGTTCTGTTTGGATACTAATAAACAAAAGTGGAACTCCCGACGAGACTGCTACAGTAAACCATGCCATCCCTCTGACTGTCGTAGCTTCGACACAAGTCTCCGTTGCAAGAGACATGAAAACTATGGAACTGACAACAGTTGATCTCCGATCAGGTAAATAAGTTCCAACTTTCATTTTCCAATCATATTTCACAATCTTCTGATTAAATCCAATAGGTTTGACATTGACCACCCTCCTGCTCATTTCTGCATAATCATTTTACAGCTAAAACATATAATACATGAACTCATCAAGAGAAAGATAATCAACATATGCATACATACTCCATTTATTTTTGACTTCATTTTACTAGTTACTGTACTCTTGGCTTTTACTACATAATTAACATATGTATTTGCCTAGTGCTGCTATTTTCCTATGAGTGGTAGCAGTAACAACTTACAATTAATTCTCTCTCTGTCTCTCTCTGGTTATCTTCTCTTTCAATTCTAGGCTACTGAGGAAACTTAAGGAGGCAGCTACCAAGATGGGTAATTGCTTTGCTTCTTCTGCTTCTGCAAAAGTTGATGCTACCCACACCTCCCATCCGGGTAATCATTCCTCCCATCCATCATGAAATTAATTTTTTAATCGGGAAATAATGGTAATTTTTGGATTTGGACTCTTATTCAATTTTCCCAAAAATTGAAATTTTAAATTATTTTTTACAATATTAAAAGTAATAACATTAACATTCTGCAAGATCATCGGAAAAAAATCGTCATGAAATTAATTCTTTAATCGAGAAATAATATTAATTTCAAATTTTTTTAATAATTTTTTTATATGACTAAAATTGATATATCTTAACATCTGTACGGTTGGATCGTCGAAAAAATCATTTTAAAAATTAATCTTGTAAATCAGGAACGAGTCTCGTTGTCGGGAGTGGTACTTTTTACTAGATTTTTCTAATCCTCACATGCAAGATGAATTTCATATTTTTTAATATTTTTTTCATATGACTATAATTGATATATTTTAATATCTGTACGGTTGGATCGTCGAAAAAATCATTTTAAAATTAATCTTGTAAATCAGGAATGAGTCTCGTTGTTGGGATTTGTAATTTTACTAGATTTGTCTAATCCTGACATGCAAGATGAATTTTAAATTTAAAATTCAGTTTTAATTTAAAATTTAAACTGTTCCCACTTATTAAATCATATTTACTACGAAACCAATATTCTGTAAAAATAAATCAGGTGACAGAATGACCAAAAAAATAAATCAAGGAATCATGTCTTGCCACGTCAGAATCAGAACTTGATTTGTATCAATAATAAAATGGTCATCAGAATATGGATAAATCAGGATTTAAAAATGTATCAGAATTTCAAACAACTTAGAGACAACATCTTGCAAAAATATAAAAATTCCATTAATATATTACGAGAATACATTCAAGAAATTGAAATTACAACACAAGATTACAAGAGTGTCCTAAGCTACAAAGCTTATTTCTTCTTTCTACTTTCTACAAACAGAACAGCGAGACGAATGATTCACTCTTGCTGTCGAAGAGCTTCCAGCCGTGCTTCTTCTAATCGCTCAATATGGCGATGGTAATCCATATAAAAGAACAAGAGATCTGTCAGAACCTCTTGGGGAACAGAGTCCCAAACATTATCAGGAATAGCAGTAACATGCCATTCCTGCTACCACTCTGGACAACTCATGGTGAGAGAGAAAGTATCATAGTTTACAGCTAAGTTGTAGCTCACCATGACTGTGATGAGAGAGAAATAGATGAGAGTAAAAGCTTGAGAGTTTGAGAGAAAATGAGAGCAAATGATAGAAAATGAGAGATGTACTAACTGGAGTGAATTGTTGGTTTATATAGGCAATGGAATGTCAGGAGACGCAAGTAAAATTTAATGCGGACAGGTAGAAATACTTTTACCTCGTCTCTCTAGACTGAGGAGAATAAAAACAGCCATTGGAAGTGTAAAACAAGGTTTAATGCGCACAAGAAACAAGTAAATATTACTGTGCATGGACGTGTACCACTGACCCTAATTGTATTGACTGTTAATATTCCACCCAAACATATTCGGATTTAAAATAAGACCGTTTCAGATTTTAACCACAAATAAGTCAAGTAAAGAATCGGAATTTAATATCAGCACTTAGACTTATATCAGAACTTAACAGTCATCAGAACATGATTTCTTAACTCGAAAAGTTGAATGGCTATTTCTGTAATTCTTCACACAAACTCTGATTTCGATTTCTTCAGAACTTAATCATCAGGACTTCCATCAGAACCTGTCCTCAGAAATTATGCAATCTGACACATAAACTGTTCATCTAAAACAACATTGATCGCCACAGTAATTGTTATCATTCATATGGAGTGTAAGTGTGTGCATTAAGCTAAATATCAGAAAAAAAGTAAAGTCTGATTCACTTCAGTACATCTTAGAAATAAGACATAACTAAGAACTTTACTTAAAATCTGTCATTATTCTGAAGCCTACTGTTGAATGAGTTCATGCATGAGTCCATCTCAACTATTTTGTGCTTATTTTATGCATATTTTGAAATTCCATTTTACAGTGGCTTCTCAGTGTAAGTGAGTCACGGCTGCTTATCAAAATTTCTGCTATTATCAGAGTATTTTTCCAGTAATCATAGAGTGTGAAAAGTCATCAAGAAAAATATTTATTTTTGCTTTTTCTGATGCATATCACTTAATACCAGCAATGCACTTGGATCGTCCCGTCCATATTTTTACTCTAGATCTCAAAGGAGTACCTGATTTTTATTCCCTTTTCTTTTCCTTTTTCTTTTGATAAGTGAGGTTTTTCAGCACTTAGTACATTCAGCAGATTTACTAACATCAGAACTTAACAGATGAGAAGCATTATTCCAGTTTTTAACTTAGTAATAAGATAGACAAAGTGTACGTAACTAAGCTGAATATCATAATTTGCTTGTGTCAATAGATTTCCACATAAATAATTACTTCTAACATGGGATCTCTAGTATATTAAAGACTACTTGGTCAACATCTAGCACAGTTATCCTCATAGTATTGAATAGTCACAGAAACAGTCATTTCACTATCAAAGTTTAGAAATTCACATCAGACAACAATCAGTACTTAGTCAATTTTTAATTAGGCACAGAATACACAAAGAGAGTAATATCTGTAAATACTGATCATAAAGTCTGATGTATCAGAACAAAACTAAACAGATTTAGAGAAAGAACCTGAAACCATTCCAAGTTCATTTATCAATCTTGTAAAAGTAGCTTCACATAGTGGTTTTGTGAAGATATCTGCTAGTTGTTGATCTGTTGAAACAAAGTGCAATTCCACTGTACCTTCATCCACATGTTCCCGTATGAAGTGGTACCTTATGCTGATATGCTTTGTCATTGAGTGTTGAACTGGATTACCTATCATAGAAATAACACTTTGATTATCACAGTAAATAGGGATTTTAAAATATGTTAACCCATAATCCAGTCACCGATTCTTCATCCAAAGAATCTGTGCACAACAGCTTCCTGCAGCAATGTATTTTGCTTCTACAGTTGATGTGGAAATTGACTTTTATTTCTTGCTAAACCAAGAAACCAATATGCCTCCAAGAAATTGGAAACTTCCACTTGTGCTCTTCCTGTCAATTTTGCAACCTGGAAAATCTGCATCTGAGTAACTTTTTAGTTTAAAATCTGATTCTCTGGGATACCAGAATTCCAGATCAGCTGTCCCCTTAAGATATTTGAATATTCTTTTCACAGTTGTTAAGTGAGGTTCTCTTGGATCTGCTTGAAATCTTGCACAAAGACAGGTGACATACATGATATCAGGTCTACTAGCAGTTAGATAGAGTAGAGAGCCAATCATACCTCTGTAATCAGTAATATCTACTGATTTACCAGTATCCTTATCCAGTTTTGTTGCAGTGGCCATGGGAGTGGATGCACTTGAACAATCTTGCATTCCAAATTTCTTCAGCAAGTTTCTGGTGTACTTGGTTTGACAAATAAAAGTGCCTTATTAATATACATGACTTGATTGTGAAATAATCGGTTAATGAGTACATGTCATATTTTTAAACGATCCAAATATACATGTGTTGAATTATTAATATTGACGAAAAAATATAAAATATAAATGAATTTTAAATATTATATTTCTATTATTAAAAATAATTTAAATTTAATCATGTTTTACTCGATGTTATTGATACTATAAATGTAACAAGATTTAATCAAATTTAACTTAAATTCGACTATAATTACTTGAATTTATGAACTATACCTAAACAGTTAAATTTATAAATTCAACCCGAAGCGGTTGAATTTATAACTTCAACCCGAAGTGGTTAAATTTATATATTCAACAAGTTTCCTGTCGATTTTGTACTTAGTGTCATGTTAGTGATCCGCGTGAAGAAGATCCAATATTTAAAATTTAGTACCCAATATAACAATCTAACGGTCCAGATTCGTCACAACATAACCACAACATAACCTTTTCATATATATTCACATACATAATAACTAACACCCATTTTTTTCATTTTGTCTTTTACATTCTTACTCTCCCTCATTCTTCCACACATCAATACATATATAATTATCATCACTTTCATCCTCATCTTCTTTAGGAATTTCATTCCATACAGTACCAAAAGCATTATACACATTACTAGTCAATGAATTAGCGAAAGCATTATCCACAGTACTCGTAGACAAATTTATGAAAACATCATATATGTTAGAAAAATCACTGGAAGTAGTATATGTGTTACAAGAATTATCAAAAACATCGTTAGAAGACTGATCAAATTGATTATCAAAGTTGGAATACTGACCAAATGGATCATACTACAAAGAATGTAGATGATAATATCATTCTTTTACATTTCGAGGTGCACGTGCAGTACCATCACTCCTAAGAAAGTCTTGAATGTGAAATATTATACTTGAACCTTTGTATGGAGCCATATATCCTCTTTTGTGTCGATAGCCTGCATATAGAAGGTAAAATTTATGCCCAGTTGGATGTGGAAACTTAAGTTTTGCTCTAGATTTAGCCTCTGTTAAAATATGACTATCGTGTACGCCGCCTTCCCATCCTGCCCAGGAAAAAGTAAAACACATGTTAAAATCACACAATGCGAGAATATTTTGTGTTGTATATCCTGCACGGCCAAAATAATGTGTACGGTCTAATTCATGTATCCGACATTTGATATGTGTGCCATTAATAGCTCCAATAGCATTCTATATTTAAAATTAAAAATATTCAAAATTAATAATTTTACATACATAAATAATATTGTACATGTACTTACGAACTTACTTTGAAATGTGGATAATATTGACGGTGTTGAGGTTTATGGTATCGAGCTCAAGTATTATAATTTATTCAGGAATTATAACATTTTTCACTATTCTACATAATACTTCCAAAATATAATAAAAATGTCGATTAATTGTCTCACCTGAGTGACTAGCATTTCTTGCATCAAACGATTTTATGTCCAATGAGCAACTGTCATTAGTAATATACCAACTTCCTTGTATGCAGTCATTCGACGCGTTGGTACCAATCCATACCTTTGGACTAAATTGTGAAACATAAATTTAAATGCAAACTTAGTCATACAAAAATCTTGATAACACCGAGTTTCGTTACCATATAATATTTCGTTTAATAATTTGTTTCCTGTGCGAATTGATGTATGACACGGTTCATTGTGTATGAATGTATTATATTAATAGACCAAAGTGTATGCAAGAGCAGTACATACAGCTTGCCAGTCGTGTTAATGATCTTCACTTTCTTCCTCATCTTCTTCAGGAATTTCATTGCATACAGTAGCAAAAACTTTATACACATTACTACTCGATGACTTAACGAAAGCATTATACACACTACTAGTAGACAAATTTGTGAAAGCATCATATATGTTAGAAACATTACTAGAAGTAGTATATGTGTTAAAAGAATTATCAAAAACATTGTTAGAAGACTGATCAAATTGATTATCAGAGTTAGAATACTGGCCTAATTGATCATAGTACGACTGTCCACCTTGAAAATATGTAGCATCTTCACCACTGCTATCTTGAAAAGCCTGGCTACATTCTTCAAAAGAATTAAAATTCTCAAATGAATTTTGATTAAAATCCATGCAATTGATGAATGCCTTGTCGCCTTTTTATCTTTTAGTTTCGATGATAATTGTGATATGAATGTAGAGTGTACCAACTAGATTCACTTGGATATGGTATATATACACAAATAATACTAGCTCCATGTTATTCATCTTATAATTCAGTACAGTAGTTGGAATATAACTAGTACATACAGATACAAATATTGCACTATTGCATGCACTGTACACATGTGCAACTGAAATTTAAAATCAACAATTCATTACACACCATAAAGAACAAGTACATGATTTTAAAGTTGATGTTAGGATACAGTAGTGTATGGAAATCTCATCCTTTCACCACTCATCTCACACAAACCAATACAAAATAAAATTTAAAGTACTGTATGTGAATGTCGTCATTACAATTGTGGACAATTCACTGCCCACCCTGTTATTTCCAAGCCCTTGAAAAGTTGTACATTAGTTCTCCTTAGCGAATTTCATCATTATGCACCTTTAAAAAAGGGTCATATTTCCCTTGTCAAGGAGATACCGTCTGGCAAAGAAGTACCGCACTTGACCAGTTCCATGGCGCCAAGGAGATCAACAGCCTCTAGTAAATTCACATTTACATTAGAAGAAGTTGTTTAGGTACTCATATAGGACATCATAACTACCAGGTCATCAAGACCCTCCCTTACACACTGGACTCCAATTTTTTTTCGTTTAAAACCACTACTCCTACCAGATTTCAGCGAACCTGGTGGAAATAAATTAGGTGATGGTTCAATGATATTGTTATCACTATCGCCACTTCCTTCTTTTCCATCATCATCACCAAGCACCTCTGTGAAGTCCTCTCTCACTTCAAGATTAACTGCAGAATATGTATTGACAACTTTTGTTCGTTCACCGGTTACAACAACCAAAGATTGTATCGTAGTACTGAATGTAGAGAGAAGGATCTTTGTTTCTGTACTTCCCAAAATTTGGTTTATCCTGGTGTAGCAAAGTAAAAAGAGTATATTCATTCTAATTTGTCAGTTTAGTTGCTAAATTAGTAGAAAATATGCTAATTTCTCAACTCAATGATTATAACCACTACGTTGAAAATATGCTAATTTGTTTTTTAACACCAATTGGATGATACAATTGCTTTTTAAAATAATTCAAAATTAAAAGCATTATACATTGGATTAATATTGGATTAATCAAACGACAATGTGAACTTGCATTGAGGCAATATTTATTTCAGCAGAACTCACCAAGAGTAAAAATGAAAATGCACATATCGGGCACATTAAAAACTGAAGACATAATTATAAAAATAGAATTCAACCTATTATGAAGAAAGAAAAATTATAATAGAAGGAAAGAAAAATTAGCATTGAGCAGCAACGTCGCCACATATGCAATTTTAAAGTGAATGCATGAGATTTTCATTCATTAAAATTAAAGGTTGATTAAATGATTGTCCATTGGCTAGTTTCTAGCAGGATGAAGTGGTAATTGTCAAATTATAGTTTTTTAGTTAAATCATTATAATCGAGCTAAAGAAGGGACAACCAACAGGTCCCGAGACATTTCCTGCTATCATAACATCCATTAACATTTTTCATTTCAATTTCAAAAATTTGTACAACACAAGTAGCCAGCCAGGTACATTTACCAGACCTTCTCATACACACAAAGGAGTAAAACAGACACCATACAAGAAGGGTTTTAGGAAAGAAAAGATATTGTATTAATCCTTGACTGTAGGCAAGGTGCTTAGACACAGTGTTTTGAGTGATCGTTAGTTGAATGTATATGTTATTGGAAAAGACAATTTAGAGTGATTCGAAGCTGAAATATTTACAGTCTCGCCAATGAAGTTAGAGAGGTGAATGTTAAATTTAGGGTACCAACACAATCTATGAACTCAAGTGTTTATACTAATCATAGGTAAATACAGTGATTACATCAATAAATTAATTTTTGCTAGAGATCTGATATGCATCAAGTAAAAGATATATATTTAAACGATAAAATGCTACAAATTAACAACCATTTCAGACATCATAAACATTTTATAAATTCGACAAATGGCAAAAATGCAATCAAATAACAATCTTAAAAACAAACATTAAATATGACAATCATTATGAGGATTTTACTAGTATTTTTTGTTGCCCACCATGATGCAGATGCTTCGATTGTCTTCGTATTCTTGTTTTACCCCAATCCAGTCTCCCCAAATTTAATCTTCCTGAATAACTGGTAATCAACTTTCATTCCATCCCAGTGATTCTTTGTTTTATTTAATAGTGTATTTACCTCTGGTTTCCGCTTCTTAAATTCTAGGTGGGTTGTATTCCACCCTTGTTTCTTCAAAGTTCCTCATTCTTTGTTACCCTTTACGACCTCAGAACAACATAATTACATAAGATGGCATGCAACTCATCGGTCCACTTAGCGGATTCGGATCCAAAATACGCTTCCGCCTCGATCTCGACCATCGGTAAATAATTGATGAAATGTGCAGGTGAGCAATCGATAATATGGAGTTTGTGTAGAAGAGAGACAAAAGAAAGAGATGAAAGAAGAAAGAGGGTGATATGGTTAGTGGAGAATGGGATATGAGAGAAACAGATATGAGCTTCCTAGATTATCTGGAAACGTGGGCTAAAAACGGGATTGTACCGTTGAACCCACTTTCAGAATTTCGTCATTTTTTAGGCTGAATGGTCATTCTTATTTGTTTTCCAAATAGTACGCCCAAAATAATATTGAGCTTTCGGCCCATGTATGACAGAAATATGTGGTGCCAAATAGGCATAGAGTTATCTAGCTTATGGCCTGACAACCAAAAAGCTATATATATACTAATTTCCTTCAAAAGCTTGGTTTAAATTTAGAGCAAAAATGATCACATGTCTTACTTAAATTTTTAAATCATCATTAGGGTAAAAATTTAAAAATGAAGAAGAATTTGCATGATAAAATATAACCAATACTGTAAAACTCGGGAGTACTTGACGAATACACTTATTTAGTAAATTATAACTTTTTATTTCAAAATCAGCTTTTATTATGTAAGATGTACTTTGTATATATTTATAAAAAAAATAATTTATGATAAAATATTAAATATTATGTTATCACCATAATTTAGATATTACTCAACGTGTCAACTCGTGCAATATAATATGTTTAACTACTTATTAGATAATGTATTTTTAATTTTAAATATCATATAAATTTGAATAATAATGTTGGTATGTATAGATAATATTAAATATTACTATATTATTCATAATTTTGGACAACCGGAAAATACCCCATCCAGTATGAAACCCGACAGATTTGAATTTGGATAACTCGAAAATATATGGATTAGGATTTGGATTTGGATTTTATAATATCCAATCCGCCGCCGAACCCCACCTGATGCCATCCCTAGTTGGCTGAAAAAAGAAGAACCACGGGAGATGGGGCAGGGGAGGAGGGATGCGTGACAGAGAGAGGAGGACACTAAGTTGGGGTGTGTGTGGTGTGTGGTGGTTGGGTAAGTTAAAAAAATAATTTTTATAATTTAATTTAATTTTGATTTTTAGTTTTGTTTTGTATAATATACAACCAACTATTCGATTATTCTATTATTGGTTGAATTCAGTGTGTTGGATCTAAATCATGCGGATTGCTAACGTGACAAGGCTAAATTTGACCGCATTCGATTAAATTTAGGAGTGTCAATTTATAAATTCAACCGAGATCATATACTACGTATTTTATATTATGAAAACTAAAGCCCACACAATTTCTAAAAAAATATTATAATTATTAATCTTTTTCTTAAATATTATAATTTTATAATTTAATTTAACTCATTTTTTAATAAAAAAATGGAATTGTGATTTTGATCAATATTATGATAAATTTTATTAACAAGAGTGTACGGTGAAATTTAGGATTATGTTTAATTATACTTTATTTTTTTAAATAATCGAGATCTACTAATTTAAAATTCTTAAATTTTGTATATAACATTTTCTCTTAACCATTTTAACATATGTACAGTCGGATCATTCAATATATATTCTAAATAGGTAGAACATTCTACGGTTAGGATCTTGATCCCTGAATTTGATTTGGTAAAAATAATTAATATCTAAATATAAAAATTAATTGATATTTTCCCGTACACTCTTTATTTTTGACAATTTTCACATCCCTATGGCTAGATTACTCAAAATAAATGTAGTGTAAATGGGAAACTCAAACCATAGTTCATACTCCAAACCTTAATTTAATACCACTAAACTATACATGTAACCATACTGTTGACTCTAATATAGTGATTTAAAAATAGTTTTTTATTAGTGTTGGGTTTTGGAGAGTAAAACGCAGCGAAAACCAATAAACATAAACAGTAAAAAACAGAACAACCGAAACCTACAACGGGATCCTCCTTATAGTAATAAATAATTGCTACCCTAGTAATAATTAAATTGGTGATCGATTAAACCTTTCGTGAATAATGTACAGTGTATTATAATTTGTTTAACCATTTATTATATATTAAACTAGAGGCATGTAACGTATAATCCTCATTATAATTTAATGTATATTTCTTTGATCAATCAGTAGACTATCATAACAAATTAACATTTGTGCACTTTCACGTATTTCACATTCTAGCTCACACAACAAGGCAATAATGTCACTCCGTAAAATAGAAGGGTTAAATCCTTCTAGATCATTCATATTTCTGATATGATTTATAACATACCGTAATTATACTTTAATCATTACCCGGTCAAAAATAACTTTTAATGTAATCAATGTACATTAATTCTCGTATAGAAATATAATTATTTCAAGTCTAAGGATCATTACATCATTTTCACTGTGAAAATTGCTTATGACATAACAGTCGTGTATAATCTCACAATTGGTTTATCCAGCACCATGTATATTTACACGTGCCTATATTTTCGACTTTAGTATCACTATACATGTGATCAGTGAGATGTGATCATCAGTCAACATACACACTACACATTAGTATAAATACAATATTATTATTCCTTAATAATAATACTCGACCAGGGATCTTTAGAAATATTGATACTTTTTTCATAATCTCATTTCTAAGTCATATACTTACAGATATAGAATGCATATCACTTTAAAAGGATATTTATTAATATAACATTTATATCGCAGTAATTAAGACATAATAAATTTTAAAAAAATAATTGATAAAATCATAAATATTAATAATCACTGTAATTTTCTCATAAAATTAAGATGAAGTTAGCATTTGACCCCGGTTGTATTTGTGCGGTTGTATTTAACCTTATTTTATTGTAGCGGATCTTTCTATACATATATATATATATAAGATCGCCCTCCAATGAAAACTTCTTAAAATGAGACTGCTAACTTATGTAGCTAAAATTGGTGAGTTTTTAAAAAATAAAAATTTTAAATTTGGTAAATTGGTGATTTTGTTCAAAACAAAAAATTAAATTTTATAAAACTACAAAAATTTGACAACGAAAATTACCAGTTCTCATTTGAGAAAAATCCTATATATATATATATATATATATATATATATATATATAACATGAGTTACTTCTATTTTTGAAATCATCACCAAGATATAAATGTAAATATGAAAATATATTTGTGTTATTTACTTATAACCAATACAGGGGTAATTTATAGAAGGGGGATCAATATAAATTAAATATTTTAACTTTTTCGAACTTAAACAATTACAAAACTGAAATGGAAATATTGGACATAAAAATTCAGGTGGTTTGTTTTTTACTCGCCACTCGAGTTATATGTTGAAGAAATAATATATATGCCAATTAGAAGAATTTCATAGCTTTTTTTTACACTATTTCTCTCAGAAGTAGTGCTCTCAACTAAACTTTATGGAAAAGTCACTAAACTTATTTCTTTAGAGTAAACATCTCCTTCTACTTGGTTTATATATTACCAAATTACAATACTTATTAGATAAAATATGACACAGTGTTCGAGGTCCAACAAGATTGCTTATTCATTCTCTTTCTTACTAGGATTGACAAATGAGGCTACATTGTATCTTGATATATTGCTTTGAATATCCCTCCAATTTGTCATGCATGAAAATAAAATGTTTCTTCTTCTTCAGAATCCAAAATCACATGCACGTTTTTTCCTCGCTCCCATTTTCAAACTGAGATCTTCTATCAAACCATGTACTCTGACAGATTTGATATATGTTATGTGTCAAGTCACTGTCAATTGTTCTTTGCTACTTTATCCATTGATAGTGTAATCTTCTTAGCAGTTGATGAGTTGATTCCATTAGCCATTGAAAGTCTATTCTCCTTACCCATTGATGACTCATTCACTTAGACATAATTATATGGCATTTTATATCTAAAATTAACCATCCTATTTTATTTATCAATTGAGTCAGTGATGAGCATGGACTAAATAATTACAACAATGGCTATCTATTAAGATCTACATGAAAAATGTTGCAAAAACTTATCATTAGATAAGCTACTCTATGAACGACTATGAGACAATGATAATTACAATGATTATGCTATATATTTTGTTAATCATCAAAAATACATGTGATTCTGAACAATTTGGATCACAGTTTTAAAATCATTTTTCTTGACACGGTAACAAATTCAGTCAATATTGTTGATGAAAGATAAAAATATAAATATGAATATACATTTGCATCATTGTTCTAACACCTACTAGAAAAATAGTCAAATTCAAATGGATAAATTTAAACGTCATTAAATTGATCGTATCCGGTTGAATTTATGGTGAACTTGCATTCCCACAGACTAAAATATAAATTCAACCAAATATTGTTGAGTTAATTTCTGGTTGAATTCAGGCGGTTAAATTTAAATATAAATTCAACCAATGACGGTAGAATTTATAAGTATAACCATGTTCAGTTGAATTTATTTTTGAACAATATTCGAGGGAAATTTCCTCAATATTCGGTTAAATTTATTTTAAGCAAAAACAACAAAAAGTGTTAAAACTAATTTTATGAGATAACCGATATTCAACCATAAATTGTTGAATTTATATATAAATTTATTATTTTGAAATTACTCAAATTTTAAATTTATTTTAAATTTTCAAATTTGTAATATAGATGTTATAAACAAAATGATGTTTATTATAGATTAATATGTTATTGCATTATTCGAAATTTTAACTTTTTTTATTTGGTATATTCAGAATTGAAGTTATTGTTATGGGGTATCGCACCTCGACCTTATTTTCTTATAAATTTTGAACTATATTTTCATAACCTAGAATATGTTAAAAGATATTTTATCAATTTTTTGATCATTATATTTAGGATATAAATCTGCATACAAGATTATATTTTAAATTAGATTTAAAGAAGTGTTTGATGAGTTTCGAACCCTCGACCTTTAGTAATACTTTAAAATTATCCCATTTACTGATATAATAAAATAGGATATAATTATTAAAATTAGTACATTTAGTAATTTCTCAAAATTTAAATAAAATTTTAATAAATTTTAAATTTTTATTGAATGGATTCAAAATAATTAATAAAATATAATTAAAATTATGAAAATAGGATTCAATCACTATGTATGGGTTTGATGAGTACATGTCATATTTTTAAACGATCCAAATATACATGTGTTGAATTATTAATATTAACGAAAAGATATAAAACATAAAGGAATTTGAAATATTATATTTCTATTATTAAAATAATTTAAATTTGATCATGTTTTACTGGATGTTATTGATACTATAAGTGTAACAAGATTAAATCGAATTTAACTTAAATTCAACTATAATTACTTGAATTTATGAACTATACCTACAGTTAAATTTATAAATTCAACCAGAAGCGGTTGAATTTATTACTTCAACCCGAAGCGGTTAAATTTATATATTCAACCGGTTTCCCATCGAATTTGTACTTATTGTCATGTTAGCGATCCGCGTGAAGAAGATCCAATGCTTCAAATTTAGTACCCAAAATAACAATCTAACGGTCCAGATTTGTCACAACATAACCTCAACATAAGATTTTCCTATATATTCACATACATAACAACTAACACCCATTTTTTTCATTTTGTGTTTTATATTCTTACTCTCCCTCATTCTTCCACACATCAATACATATATAATATTTTTACACATAGCCGAAATTCACAAACACATACATATACACACAAACACATTCAATTGATCTTCTAAAAATATGTGGTTCGTACAAGATTAACACCTAGAAAATCAACCATGGGGAATGATAAATACAATGGCTAAATTGATACCGATATCCAAAAAAATTCCGACAAACAAGGCGTCTTGAGTGACCCAAGAAGCTCCGGTGACCAATTACGTTCATGTACCGAGGAAGAAAATTAAATAATGAAATCCAATTAAAATTTTTTGACTCAAATTTGTATTTGTCAATATGTAATGATATTTTTAATTAATAGTGAGTGCAATTTGAATATTTTTTTGTTCTTGAATTATTTATACATTATGGATCTTGTGATATTTATAGAGATTAATAACACAAAAATTATTACAAATAATTTTTAAATCATAATTATCAACATATAGAACAACAAAGTAAATTGTATAACCTAGAAGGAAGTTTCTCTTCTAAAACTGGGTTTCATTAAATAAACCGTTGAGTTTATAAGTTCAACTATTTTCGATTGATCTAATAGGTTTTAGTCGCTAAATTTCAAAATTCTAAATTTTCTTCAAATTTGAAATTTGAATTTTTGAATGTTTCAATATTTGGCCAAAATTATGTTCAAGCATTTATGGTTGAAACTATTTTTCATAAAATCAACCTTTTTTGATCGAATTTAACCGTAAATTCAACCGAAAGGTTAATTTCGACGCCCTTAATTTCAGCAGGTACAATGCAGATAAATCCGTTTACGGTTGAATATATACTAAATTCAACCGGATCGTGACAGTTGAATCACCACAACAAAAATGAATAAATTCCACTAAATAATGAATAAAAGCCACCGTTTATGGTAGAATTTAAAATCGGACGATTTTAATCGGAGGATTTTATAATCGATCGCTTTTAATCGGTGGATTTTATTGTTCGTTAAGCATATATTTGATTGAATTTAATAAAAATTAGGTGGGAACTTTTATGCCAAAATTAAAAATATTGGAAACAACAAAAACAACTAAATTCGATGGCTTTTATATTGATGCTAACTTTAAAATACTTAAAATTTACTCATATTTAAATATTTTATAAATTATAAAAGCACACACGGAGAAACTAATATTCAATTTATATTTTTATATACTTTCGTAATTGCAACTACAGGCCTTGTTAAATTAGAAAATAAAGCAAAATTTGTATTGATGTTTTGACAACATTAAATATAAACAAAAAAAACCCATAAAATAACGTGATCATGTCAAATAAAAATTTATTGATTCATCTTCCTTTTATTTTTCAACTATATTATAACCTCTGTCCTCAAGAAGGAATAAATAAAAGCAATGTTTACTTGTTTTTCTTAATTGCCACGTGGCTGGTGTTGATTGGGTAAAAGCAAGGCACACCGATCATCAAGTTTAATCTACTTACAGCCCTTGATTTAAGAGGAGGAGAAAAACATTCACTGGTTGTCCACAACCCTGCATACTTGTGTTTCTTTCCTGTCTTCCTTATACCCATGTCCTTGCATCTAAAATCTCGGTCTCGTCTTAGAATTTCCTCCTATTCTCCTAAAACACATAATCAATCCCCTATTTTATAATTTTCGCACGCACAAAAATAACAAGATGAGAAGAAGATTCTACCAAAAACTAATTACAATTTCAGAAGATGTTGGTGGCGCCGTAAATCTAAGGAAGCCAGTGTTCGTCGTTGAGAGATTGAGGGATATGCGGATGTTTACTGTTAGTGAATTTTTCAATATTGGGATGATTGTTTTGACATAGTGTTCATAGCTATATTCATGGTAATTAAATATGAACGATCTTTAATTTGAAGGTTTATGTTTAAGAGCGACGCAAACTAAGTTAACTTACTCCACCCAAAACCCAAGTTATTTCGGCCATACTCCGAACGAAGCATACCTTTTCCTTTTTTTTTGAAACTTGTTATATTAAATTCCACTGATTTGTTGTGTATATAATTATAAGGGCAGTAATTTCAAATTTTCACAAAAAAATTGAATCTAAAATTTGAATTTTAAAATTTTATAAAAGTGTCCGAAAAATTCGGTGGATTTTATATAAATTCCCCCGAAAATCTTAAATTCCACCATCTTAAAAGTCATCAACCAACTTCAGTGGATTTTATAATAAAAGCAACCGGATTTGGCTGATTATAACTAAACACCACCGATTTTTTATGGTGGATTTCACTGATTTTTGTTGTAGTGAATTTAGCCATTTTTGTTGTAGTGTAAAGTTATTTTTCTTAACAGGTAAGAAATTGGTTCAACATTAGTGATTAAATTAGATAACCAACAAATTACTTGATTTATAGACACTTGATTTTTCAAGATATTCTAGTTAATGATAAGTACAAAAAAAAAACTTTATATCGTGACTCATTTTAAAACTTTAATGTCGACTCTATAAAGATTTGATAATTTATACTAACAGAGTTTATAAGTATCTGTATAGTAAATTATAAATAAACTCATTATTTGCGTAATGATTATTGCTGACCAAATTAATTCTTTTTTGATTGAATATACACGATTTGTCAACTTCATATGTGGATTCAACATTTACAAAATTAAAATATCGTAGCCGATTATTAAAATAAACATCGAAAGATTATCATTTTGTTCATTGGTCAAAAGTTATAAGACTTCACAACTATATTTTTGGATCGGTTGGTCATAAATTGATTTTGACCCATTTGAGATTACAAGATAGAGTGGAAATCAATTATTTTTTTTACCATTTTATTCGTTGAATTTCGTGTATAATGTCGCATTAACTTTGCCAAAGTGCCACTTCTTAAATTTAAATTTTATGTATCTTTAAATTTTACAAATTCTTTTAATATACTTACATAAATAAGAATATAGTAAATATCATTTATATTACATTTACATTTAAAACCCATTCACATAGTCAATAACTAGTTCCAAAAAATAGAAAAAATGATAATTATTATTAATAATGGAAATGGAAGGGTTCTAACTTAAAATTTATTCATAAATATGTAGGAGATGGTCAACCCTATATATTGACTTTAAAATTGTCAAATAATATATCCAAACACTATATATGTTCAAATTTAGTAAAACAATACATAATTATTATATATTAAAAATAATTGTTACCTACCAATTTGCTTCCCAACCAAATATATTAATATCTTACTTGTAAGATCCAGGAAACTAATTATGGAGTAACAACAATACTATATTTAAAACATAGCTAATTGTTTCAAATGATAGAACTAAAATTTAAACAATGAAAATTAAATTTTCTCCACTAATTGATCTCATGAATGGTGTGTCACCTTATAATGCATTAATAAAAGAGTGCCCTCTATTCATAGGTATATAATCTATCATTCACTTGTTTTAGAAATATTTATGGCTGTCATTTTTTAAGTACATAAATATTTTCCCTTGATTTTGAAGCCATATAAATAAGTTTAATATATAGTAAGTTAAGGTTGAACATACATCAAATATGTTAATATATTAATTGATTTTTAAAAACCTAACCCTATATTCTAGGAAAATAGCGGAATGACTATGAAGGCGGAACAAACGAGGTGGACCTTGTGAGGTGCTTTTGCCGACCACGGTCTCATTAGGGTTTAAAACAAAAAACAGCAGTTAGAGATAAGAAATTGGTGACATGGCCGTATTTTATTGGGAGGAACACATGCACTTTTCAATGTGTAACTTTCAATATACAATGTATCTGGTCATTCTATCTCTACATACAAGAGATAATGTGTATTAATATTATAGATCTCACTCCTGTCTATATAGTGTTAGGGCTCATATATATTTCACATATAACCATCTCTAATGTTCTGAATATCATTAGCTGCAAAGATCAAGTTCTGCATCTTTCCAAGATCAATCAGAGAACTGAATCTCATTGTGATTGTTTAAAAGGTATATTTCTTCTATTAAATTCGTCAATACATATTTATGTTTGTATATATTAATATACACCTGTGGACCTGTGATTGAATTATGAAGAGATCACTTTTAAATGGGAGAATTGGAGATCAAATGTAGGTGTTTAGCAAACTGAATATGCTAAACAAAATTTCTGCAATGATCTTCTAGGACTAATTATATACATGTTTATTTTTAATTGTATTTTGTTGATTTCCCATTGTTCAATTGATTTGCTGTATTTTTCATGTTTAATTTATGTTGAACCGCATATATTCACGTCAATAGTTGTCTTAGCCAATTATTCGGTCGATTAATTTCAGTTCGAAAATTGGATTACTGAATTTTGAAAGTGATGAGGCAAAGTTTTGCGTCCATGTTTATTTTTCTAAAAATATAGATATTAAGAAACGTAGGATATTATCAAATATTTTTTCGTATCTTTTTTTTCAAGAATACGATATTGCGGATTTGATACCGAGATTTTCATTATAATGTATTTACTTTTATGGAGACGACTATATAAAGATTATTATAAATTTTTGTTAAAACGCGCATGAAATATATGATATCTGAAATGGATAAAAATATGATACCATTTATAATTTTTTTTATCAAATTTTAGAAATTGAAATTTATATATAAATTCTAAACATATGAGTCTTTTTTGATAGTTAAACCCACTAACACATCGAGACAAGTTCAAGTTGTCCACATATTAACGTACATGTTCCTTTACGGTGATCAAACATATCTCTACACTACAAGAAACAAAGTGATTTTCGACCGTCATGAATCTGATGGACTAAAGTCAAAGATTTAATTTATGTTAAGTTTGCAAGTCCAATGTTGATGAGGGATCTTATAATTTAATTTATATAAAGTGTTGTTAGATAAGTTGGGTTTGCAATGAGTATTATATTGTTGGTACATTTCATTTTTGTGCTACAGTAGATTTCCTAAATCCTTTCTCTACATACAAGTTTTGTGTTTTCTAAAAACAAAATCCGTACCTTTTGTGATATTTTAAAGAAAAATATCCATTTAAACATCCTCTGCCTAATTCTTTATTTTATTTCGGAAATGCCCCTAAACTATAAAACGTATATTATTGCATAAATTGCTGATTTTAAACATCAAATCTTATATTCTAAACATACTTTTTTACTTCTTTTGATGGTGGACTCTTTTTATAAATATTCATTTATTCCTACATACATACCATTTACGATTCCAATAACATTTTATTCTGCCTCAATTGGTGCAATGGTTTTAGTTTAGAATGAAGAAGAAGTGTGGTTATACTTCCATGGGAGGTGCGCCAAAGCCTGTGAATGAACTTGCTTATGTAATATATTCATCGTCCACAGACTCAATGAATTCAGATATGCTACGAAAAGAGGAGAATTTAAATTGTCATCCTTTTTCGATGCGGTATCCCTCTTTCCCCTTTCTTATATGCATCTCACTTTCCAGCATATATCCATTTCTATATAAACGTGGACTTAGCTTTCTTGGACATATATATAATGCATACTATGAGACATCTTGAAAGTTTTGTGTTTTATAATATTTTTGTTGTTGAATAATATTTGAATCAATCAAGGAGATATCGTAATACCCCAGGATTTAGAGAGATCTTGATTTCATAATATGATATCTCGGGTGGTCGAGCCCTCTCATCCTCTTCTTTAAAATTTGTTATGTGCTCGATTTGTGCACTCTACGGGTGCGAGAACAATTAAATATAACACTTTAACAAATTCAAGCCTTTTCAAATATCTTGAAATTTTTAAAGAGTTGTTTAATTACTTAATATTTAATTATTTTGATGCGTAAATAAATTATTTTATGTGTGTGGTAAGGGGGTATGTGGCTGATGTGAGAAATGAAAACCCAATGGCTTGCATCCCCGTCAATGGTATAAATGAAAGTACAAGGGAGCAACAACGAGGATCACTAGATGTTTCTTGTCATAGGTGGTGGAGATGTAAAGCTTGTGTCCGTGAGATTTCCCCCTCTAGTGTTGATGCTGCTGATAAAAGATCAAACGAAATAGAAGACAGTATAAAGTCATTGTCTATAGACTCAGGAAATTCGGATGTGAACTGTCAACGTTTCTCGATGCGGTATTCCTTTTCTATTTCTTAAATTTTCTTAGGGGATTAAAAAATATGATTTTCGTCAAACTTGTTCGAATTCGTCCTTGTATGAGTTCGATAAGTTCATTCAATATCTATTATCGAAAAGGAGTTCTTACAACATAATGTGTTCGATAATTTTAATGAACATAATCAATTTTTCAGGATGTTCGACTTGAGGTCGGTTTGTGTTCAGCTCGAGTTCGACTCATTCGTTAAACTCGAGTTTGATTCGACAAAAATAGTTGTATATAAATTATATATTATTCATAATTTATATTTAATTAAATTTATAATTATTTAAAATAAATATTATTTTTTGCAAAAAATTTAAATTAAATTATAGGTAAAAGTTACTTTTAAAAAACATATATAATGTTCATGAACAGTTCGTGTTCGGTTAATCTCTATATATTGGTGAACAATTTGTGTTCATTTCGAAAATTACCGAACTCGAGTTCAGACAGGAATATTAGTTCGGTAAAGTTACACATCATTGTTTGGTATCTTAAAACTTTGTTTGATTTCGTAAAAATTTCATCCGAGTTCAATTCGTTTTTATTTTGCACTTTTAGCATATTTTATATGCATAAAAATATTGTACATCAGATCATGCATAATATGGCCTTGAAACAATTATTTCGTCACGAAGTTTTGGATGTTAAAATTAATTATTTCACTAATTATGACTGTCTCCGACACCTTATTACCATTCAAGGAGGTCTTAATTATTCAAAGTGGTATCTCTCTTGTTTGATCCCTCCTACCATCTATTGTTTACATTAACCCTGAGATTCCTCCAACGTGACACTGTTTAACTTAACTTTTATTTTGTTTATGCATTCTACGATCTAGTGAGAGTGAGTAGTGTTAAATATTATTTTTGAATTTATAAGTTAAGTCCTTTCTTAAATGTTTCGAGAGGGTTGGTTCTCAATAGAATATGATAATTGTTTTGACAATTTATAATTTAAGGCCTTTCCCAATGATTGTGACCAGTGGGTATGTGGCTGAAACAAGGAATATGAACCCGAAGGCGTGCATCCCCTTCGATGGAATCACTCAAAACAGATGGGAGCAGCTAGGAGGATCACTTGATGTTCCTCAATATAGGTGGTGGCGCTGCAGATCTTGTGTACGTGAACTTGTCACTTCAAGCACTACTGCTCAAAATTTTTCAATTAAGCTCAGAGTTGATGGAGGTAGATAGACTTCTATCATGTTTACTTTTTTTTTTGTTACTTTAACATAAGCAGACACACACACACACCTTGTTTTTGACAAGATTCAAACTCTCGATAAGGCTAAACCAAGAGGTGTTGGGTTACACTATCATGTTTCTGTATATTTTGTTTTTTCCTCCCAGTATACTTTGCAACAAAACACTACATCGAAATCTTCAATTGTTGTTTTTCAATTATTGTTATTCGATCTGTAATAAAAGTTAATTATGGATAGGTTCCCAGAAAAAGAAAAATACTAAACCTCCTGCAAAGGACGTAAACATGGTCGACAGTATTGGTGAAAGTGAAACAGAGATCCCATATAATGTTTCACTAGAATTGCTAGCGAGCGTAGCGTTAGAAATGACATCTGATCAACCTCAACTACTGGAAACCTCTGAAGCATCACTGAGAAAGGACACTTCATTTGAGCGAGAAACTTCAGGTGCACTTATATCCCTATTTCTAAACATCATACACTAGTATATTCTTTTTATAGCTATTATATAATGGTCTGGACTATGTAAATCAACATATTCGCTTTCTTCTTTTAACATTGGATTATATAATCTTCTCCCAGTTCCAAAAAGCTGTATTAAAATACAATACTTATCTAACTAATAACAATTAATTATGCCAGGTTTCGGAACTGATGCTGTTGTAGAAGAGGGTGATAAAGCTTTGAATGTGTTCACTGATGTCATTGACAGTGACGACGAAAGAGAGTACAAAAAAACCCGTCCAATGAAAGAATTGTTATGGGTGGAGAACAAGGCACCTGCTGGAAAAGGTAACGGAACTCAAACTCTGCAACAAACAGGGGAAAGGCCTGCTTCAAGCAATGGTAATAATACCCATTCTAAAGTCCAAGTAAATGATCGTATACTAATATTGTTGGCTAATACATTGTTAACTTAAACGGTCTATACGTTCACAGGACAAGAGTTCGTTAGAGCTCAAGGGAGCAGAAAAGCAAAGAGATCTTGTCCTTTCTTGCCTAATATAAATCCAGTTTCAACTAAGCATGCAAAGGCTACTGGTAAGTCAAGTCTTGTCACCCTTTAAGGATATGTCTCGTCACAATAAATGTGCTCCTTTTAATTGTTTGTATGCATGGTTTGCAGGATTTGTTTCTCATCCACTGATATCCAGAAAATCAAATTACCAGAAATAATTGATTTAAGTTGGAAGTCACGGAAAGTATCGAGGATGGGCATGGTTGGACACAACAACAATATTATTTCTGCAGTGAAATCCCCTAGCTAGATGAAAGTGGGAATGTTCTTTAGATAAGCCAATAGTTTCTAAAAAAAATATTTGTTTGGATATTGTCCATAACTATAAAATTCTAGCAAGTGTTCAGATTTGTTTTATGGTAACTATCCTTAATTTGATAGTAACTGAAATTATAATATTTAACTGAATCAATAAATATGAAAATAAAAATATGATAAAAATTGTTATGAGGTAAGTTATAATAATGCAAATAGCTAATAAACACAGTACCACATAAAAAAATGAATATGTCAAATTTTACTCTCACACACATATTAAGTGGAGGATTAAAACACATAAAAAATATTTGTTTTAGAGGATTTAATACCGAAATTATGATCCGAGGAAAATAATCACATCATTATTAATATATGGGTTAAGTTTTATTTGTATATGGGTTAATTTATACGATGAGGGGACTATATTTCTTTTAAGATTTGATCTAATAATTATTTTGTGAGATACCAATGAAAATGAACTAATATGTTTTTTAATTTTTCCAATTTTATATTCATTTTACATGCAATTATGGTGAAAGGATAAAATTTATTTAAAAAATGATTTGTTAGAATCGATTAAATAATACTTATAAGATCTAACAATTTTTTGTATAACAATTATTAAGATTACAAAAATTTAAAATAATAATCAATCAATAACATGACATAAACATAGAGAATAAGGGCAATATGGGATTTGGGGGTTAGTGGTTTGGCTTGGATGATGCCTACCAATAAGTTATTTTTAATTATAACAAACACATGAACAAATATGTCATTTCACATGTGGTTTATGAAGTGGTATGGTAATATTGTGGTTAGGAAGTTAGTGTTCAATTTGTAATTGTAACTTTTTTTAAAATTTCTTAACCAACACAGAGAATATGACATTTCACATGTATAAAATGTTATTGTAAATATATAATTATGTTGGTCTATTATATATCTTTAGAAGAGTTTGAGTTTCAATGCAAGAGTTGAGGAAGAAGTTGAGTATAAATAGTATAGATCTGAGCCCCATTATAAATAATAGACTTTGTAATTATGTTGGGTAGGTGCTTTATATATTTTATATAAATAAACATATTTTATATTTTTTGGACAAATCAATCAAACTAGTTTGAAATAGTGATTGTATTAATAATAGTATAGATTAAAATCTTCAAACTTATAATCTTTTAATTTATTTTTCCATTCAGCTTTAATTACTTTGATTATTTAAATAATATTTGGAAGAGTTTTAAATAGATGACTTAAGAAACAACTTGATGTAAATATTATAGATTTTAATTACAAAATAATAGTTTGTCATTATGTTGGATACGTGCTTCATTTATTTTTTAAATAATAAACATATTTTAGATCTTTTAGAAACAGTTAACAAATTTTTAGAAAAATAGTAACACACCAAAAAAAATCATGTTTTATTTATAACAGTAGAATATAGACTAGCTTACCATGTACGAGTCACCTTAATTGTTATATATTTTGATAATGACTAAAAATATTGTACACATTGGTTGTTAATTTGTATTCATAAAGACTCGAATACTCTTTTTAATCATTGTGAGATGTTAGTTCCTCTGCATATTGGACATGATAGAGTTTTACTACCATTTATATAGAACAAAACATATATAATAGTACATAATAGTTTCAAATATATTATCACTTAATGTGTAATTCGATAAACAAATAAACATATGTAACATATATAATTTTAAGAGCATTATGCACAAAGCACAATGATATGTCATGACTAACAATACAATACAGAAACCATTAAAAATTACCTATTCACCAAATGTTTGATATTTGAAAAATATGTATTTGTCATTTTTGTTATATCTCCAACATTACATAAAAGCAAATTAAATCAATTGAAACCGTAAATTAAATTTAAATATGATGCAAATTTAATACATAAATGACATCACAATGGAAGATAGTTCATTGATAACAAAACATTGGATTCGTGAACCCAAATTTTAGAAAGGCCAAGTTTTATAAATCAAAATCGTAGATATTTCATAATTTAACGGATATTGAATAATTATATGTTAAAAATTATTGTTAGTATTTCAAAGGTAACACGATGTTTTTGTATTATAGTTTTTTGAACTTGCAAAATTTTTATGTTACAATAAATTTGATATAAATATCATTAATAACAATTTCATATCTATAATTGAGCATATAATGTATTCTCTAGTATATATACACGCACTACTAGTTAGAAACATTAGGACAAATAATCCCACTCTTGACTCTCTTTTCACTCTCAAATCTAGGATTCATAGCGGTCACTTTTTCATTTTTGTGTACTTTCTCCCTCTTTCCTCTTGGTTCTTTCTGGCCATCTTTTTATGTGTTTTTCTCAACATAATCAAGATTTAATCCTTTTTTTTTTAGAAAAAGATTTAATCCTTTTTAGATAAAATATTATTAAGTACCTAGTTATCAATGTTGTTATGTGCGCATCTTTTGGGATGTTAATGTTCAGTTTTGATATTTTTGTGTGTCTTGTTACGCGTTCAGTAATTTTTCTGAGAAGAATTTCTATGATATTTTGGGAGATCCGTAAAACTCGGATCAAATCTGGGACAAATCTGGGACGATAGTGAATATTATAATAGCAAAAAACTGTTCATAACTCTAAATATTGGACACATGGTGCTTATGTGAACGTAAATTGTAATGCTACTAGTTTCACAACTGATGTAGGTTGGATTACTAAAGATGTGGTTGTGATACTTTCTAGATTGAACAATTTGCATATTCTAGGTGTTAAGCAATCTGAAAACAAAACAGCTATTTGTTTAGCATATTTTTGTTTCACAATCAAGTTGTATTTGACAGTTCACAGGCTTGTTTCGACTGTGTTTTTATGTTTTAATGAAATTTTCCTTTTTCGTCAAAAAAAAGTTGGAAACATTCAGAGTTAAATGTGGATTTAATTTTGCAAAATACATATATATATATATATATATATATCAATCTTGCAAAGACATTGAAATTTATAAGATTCTTTAATTAAAAAGAAAAAATAATTATTTTAATATTGGTAAAAAACACATATAAGATTCAAATCCTAAATAATTATTTATAATAAAATCAAAAAATTAATTATCAAATTTTATACAATAACAAATCGTGAAAGAAAATAATTAATCTGGATAATTTTGATTTTATATCTATACCCAGTGTTCATATATTTTTAATAATGAAAAACACATAACTTGGAATAAATAAATTTGAATTAAAGTCATGAGGCAACCGAATTTTAAATAAAAAAATTTACAACAATTTATTTCAATAAATTGGTCTGTTACGCTTTCGGCTCTACCGATCATGCTTATTTATTCATAATTAATTGACGTGAAATGAGAAAAAAAAGAAAAAACATTTAAGTAATACCAATATCAGATATAGTCCCTATACAATAATCAAAATTTAGTTTAAATTTATATTAATTTATAGTATATCCAGTATTTAAATAAGAGTTAAAAACAAAATCAGATATAAAACATTAAAATTGAAAGTGAAGAAATTAAAGAAGGGAAACAATATAAAAATGAGTTTTTCATTAAAATATCCAAGTTGTAATTTTTTTTAATATAAAAATACTGTATAATGGACATGAATTATAACTTTTTCAATCTCTTATGCATGTTTGTGCATCATCCAACCTCATAAACAATTTTTACTGTATTTTCGAAAATAAGTTAGAAAATTAGTTTGATGCAAGAAATATTTAATCACTCAGGTGATACAATTAATCTACATTTTCATTATGTTTTGGAAGCATTATGTAGAACGATGAAAAATGTTATAATTCCTGCATCAAATTATAATACTGGAGCTAGGTACCATAAACCTCAACACCATCAATATTATCCACATTATAAAGTAAGTTCGTGAGTACATGGATAATATTATTTATGTATGTAAATTTATTAAATTCAAATATTTTTAATTTTAAATGTAGAATGCTATTGGAGCTATTAATGGCACACATATCAAATGTCGGATACATGAATTAAAGTGTACACCTTATTTTGGCCGTCAAGGATATGCAACACAAAATATTCTCGCGTTGTGTGATTTTAACATGGGTTTTACTTTTACCTGGGTAGGATGGGAAGATGGCGCACACGATAGTCGAATTTTAATATACGCTAAATCTAGAGCAGAACTTAAGTTTCGATATCCAACTGAGAATAATTTTTTTCTGGTAGATGCACGCTATCCACACAAAAGAGGATATATGGCTCCGTACAAAGGTTCAAGTATAATATATCATATTCAAGACTTTCGTAGGAGTAAATGTACTGCATGTGCACCTCGAAATGTCAAAGAAAGATTTAATCATCTACATTATTCGTATTATGATCCATTTGGCCAGTATTCCAACTCTGATAATCAATTTGATCAGTCTTCTAACAATGTTTTCAATAATTCTTTTAACACATTACTAATTCTAATGATTTTTATAACATATATGATCCTTTCACAAATTTGTCTACTAGTAGTGCGTATAATACTTTCGCTAATTCATCGACTAGTAATGTGTATAATGCTTTTGTTGCTGTATGGAATGAAATTCCTAAAGAAGATGAGGAAGAAAGTGAAGATAATTATCACGAATGCAAAGATGTATGTACTATTGTTGCATACACTTTGGTCTATTACTATAACACGTTCATACAAAAAGAACCGTGTTGTACATAAATTCGCACGGGACACAATTTATTAAAAGAAATATTAGATGGTAACGAAACTCGGTGTTATCAAGAATTTCGTATGACTAAGTTTGCATTTAAATTTTTGTGTCACAATTTAGTCCAAAGGTATGGTTTGGTAGGTCCCATGAGCAACTGTCGTTAGTAATATACCAACTTCCTCGTATGCACCCATTCCACGCATTGGTACCAATCCATATCTTTGGACTAAATTGTGAAACAAAAATTTAAATGCAAACTCAGTCATACAAAAATATTGATAACCCTGAGTTTTGTTACCATCTAATATTTCATTTAATAATTTGTTTCATGTGCGAATTAATGTACGGCATGGTTCTTTGTGTATAAACGTGTTATATTAATAGACCAAAGTGTATGCAACAGCAATACATACAGCTTGCCATTCATGTAAATTATCTTCACTTTCTTCCTCATCTTCTTCAGGAATTTCATTCCATACAGTAGCAAAAGTATTATACACATTACTAGTCGATGAATTAGCGAAAGCCTTATACACACTACTAGTAGACAAATTTGTGAAAGCATTATATATGTTAGAAAAATCACTAGAAGTAGTAACTGTGTTAAAAGAATTATTGAAAACATTGTTAGAAGACTAATCAAATTAATTGTCAGAGTTGGAATACTGGCCAAATGGATCATAGTACGACTGTCCACCTTGAAAATATGTAGCATCTTGACCACTGCTATCTCAAATTAATTTTTACTAAAATATATGTAATTGATGAATGCCTTGTAGCCTTTCTATCTTTTAGTTTCAGTAAAAATCGTGATATGAATGTAGAGTGTACCAACTAGATGCACTTGGACATGGTATATATACAAAAATAATACTAGCTCTATGTGATTCATCTAATAATTCAGTATAGTAGTTGTAATACAACTGGTACATATAGATACAAATATTGCACTATTGCATACATTGTACGCATGCGCAACTGAAATTTAAAATCAACAATTCATTACACACCATAACAAATAAGTACATGATTTCAAAGTTGATGTCAGGATAACAATAGTGTATAGAAATCTCATCCTTTCACCACTCATCTCACATAAACCAATACAAAATAAAAGGGTCCTATTTCCCTTGTCAAGGTGATAACATCTAGAAAAGAAGTACAAGTCCGTATCGCACTTGAAATGTTCTATTGAGTCGAGGAGATCAACAACCTCTAGTAAATTCGCATTTACGTTAGCAGCAGTTGTTTGGGTACTCCTACAGGACATCACAACTACCAAGTCATCAAGCGCCTCCCTCACACACTGGGCTCCAGATTTGTTTTGTTTAAAACCACTGCTCCTACCAGATTTCAGCAAACCTGATGGAAATAAATTAGGTGATGGTTCAATGATGTTGTCATCACTATCGCCACTGCCTTCTTTTCCATTATCATGACCAAGCACCTCTGTGAAGTCCTCTCCCACTTCAAGATTCACTACAAAATATGTATTGGCAGCCTTTGGTTCGTTCATCGGTTGCAACAATATCACCAAAGAGTGTGTCGTAGTACTGCATGTAGAGAGAAAGATCTTTATTTCTTTACTTCCCAAATTTTGGATTCTCCTGGTGCAGCAAAGTAAAAAGATTATATTTATTCTAATTTGTCAGTTTAGTTTCTATACCAGTAGCAAATTTGCTAATTTTTCAACCCGATGATTATAACCACTACGTTGACAATATGCTAATTTGCTTTTAACACCAATTGGATACACTGCTTTTTAAAATAATTCAAAATTCAAAGCATTATATTGGATTTATATTGGATTAATCAAACGACAATGTGAACTTGCATTGAGGCAATATGTATTCTAGCAGAACTCAGCAAGAGTAAAAATGAAAATACACATATCGGTAACATTAAAAATTGAAGAAATAATCAGAAAAACACAATTCAACCTATTATGAAGAAAGAAAAATTATAATAGAAGGAAAGAAAAATTAGCATTGAGCAGCAACACCGCCACATACAAAATTTTAAATTGAATTCATGAGATTTTCATTCATTAAAATTAAAGGTTGATTAAATGATTGTCCATTGGCTAGTTTCTACCAGGATGAAGTGGTAATAGAAATCTTGTAGTTGTTTAGTTAAATCATTAAAATAAAGTTAAAGAAGGGACAACCAACAGGCCCCGAGACATTTCGCTATCAAAACATCCATTAATATTTTTAAATTCAATTTCAACAATTTGTACAACGCAAGTAGCCATCCAAGTACAATTATGAGACCTTCTCATACACACAAAGGAGCAAAACAAACACCATATAAGAAGGCTTTTAGGAAAGAAAAATATATTGTATTGATCCTTGACTATAGGAAAGGTGCATAGACACGGTTTTTTGAGTAATCATTAGTTGAATGTATACAATTATTGGCAAAGACAGTTTAGAGTGATTCAAAGCTGAAATATTTACAGTCTGACCAATAAAGTTGGAGAGGTGAATGTTAAACTCAGGGTACCAATACAAACTATAAATTCAACTGTTTATACTGATCATAGGTAAATACACTGATTACATCAATAAATTCATTTTTGCTGGAGATCAGATATACATCAAGTAAGAGATATATATTTAAACGATAAAATGCTACAAATTAACAACTATTTCAGACATCATAAACATTTTATTTTATTCGAAAAAAGGCATAAATGCAATCAAATAGCAATCTTAAAAAGAAACAGAAAAATATTGACAATTATTATGAGGATTTTACTAGTATTTTTGCTGCCCACCATGATGCAGATGCTTCAATTGTCTTCGTATTCTCGTTCTAACCCAATCCACCCTCCCCAAATTTAATCTTCATGAATAACCGGTAATCATCTTTCATTGCATCCCAGTGATTCTTGAATTGTTTAATAGTGTATTCTACCCTGGTTTATTCAAAGTTCCTCCTACCTTGTTACCCTTCACGACCTCAAAACAACATAACTGACAGAAGATGGCATGTAACTCGTTGGTCCACTTAGCGTATGCGGATCCAGAAGACGCTTCCGCCTCGATCTCATCCATCGGTAAACAATTGATGAAAAGTACAGGTGAACAATCGATAATATGGAGTTTTTGTAGAATAGAGACGAAAGAAAGAGGTTGCTACGGAAAGAGGTTGCTAGGGTTAGTGGAGAATGAGATATGAGAGAAATGGATACGAGCTTCCTACATTATCTTCAAACGTGGGTTGAAAACGGGATTTTACTGTTGAACTCACTTTCAGAATTTCGTCATTTTTTAGGTTGAATGGTAAATCTCTTTTGTTTGCCAAATAGTACGACCAAAATTATATTAGGCTTTTGGCCCATATATGACAAAAATATGTGGTGCCAAATAGGCATAGAGTTATCTAGCTTATGGCCTGACAACGATAAAGCTATACATATACTAATTTCGGTCAAAAGCTTGGTTTAAAATTTAGAGAAAAAATGATCACATGGCTTACTTAAATTTTTAAATCATCATTAGGGTAAAAATTTATAAATGAAGAAGCATTTGCATGATAAAATATAACCAGTGTCCTAAAACTCGGGAGTACTCGGATGAATACGCGTGGAGTACTCAGACTCGAACCTATTTTCGACCTGATTTTACAAGAAAAACTTTGAAAAATTGAGTAATGTTCCCAAAAAACAATCTCGTAAGTGGGTACTACTTTCTAATTAAAAATGTAAAACTTTTAATTATTTGTATTTTTAAAATTATTGTAAAAGGCTAGGAAACCAAATTATAATGCACACCATTAATAAAATATAACAAGTTAAATTCATACTAAATTAAAAGTTACAGGACATTTAAATAAATATTATATGTTAAATAAATATTAAAATTTATAATTAGTACTTTACTTTTTTCGAGTTTTTAACCGAGAACTCTTTTTGAGTACACCCAGACTACTCCGAGTACTCGTTACTCCATACATTCACCGAGTCAAACCGAGTACCAATTTTTAGAACATTTAATATAACACACCACTTAGTGGAATTTTTAGACGCTTTAATTTTCGTTATATTTTTTAGTTAACCACCATTTAATTATAAATTTGACAAAAAAATGGGACTCTAAATATAGTGAGTCATAAATTTTAAATTTAAATATCAATTGTATTAAGATTTAATAAATTTATGAATGATCCATAAATGTTAATACTATGTTAATACTTACACGAATGAAGAATCAGAGTCCCAAAAAACTCTTCTCTCTCCTATACACGTATTCCACAGTACCATTCATCACATGTTCTCTGATAAAATGATACTATATGTCGGTGTGCTTGGTTCTTGAATGATGGAATGGATTTCTAGTAATGATAATAACACTGGTCTTTTCACAAAGGATTGGGATATTCTCCAATCTTAATCCATAATCAAATAATTCATTCCTCATCCATAAAATATGTGCACATTAACTTCCAACCTGCAATGTACTCAACCTCAACTATATAGGTTGATACTGAGTTCTTCTTTTTGCTACACCATGAAACCATCTTGTTTCCTAGAAATTGGTAGCTTTCACTTGTACTTTTCCTGTCAATTCTGCAAGTTGTATAGTCTGCATCTGAATAACCAATTAGATCAAAATCAGACTCTCTGGATTACCAAATGCCAAGGTTCGGTGTTTCTTTGAGATATCTTAAGATTTTTTTTATAGCTATTAAATATGACTCTCTAGGATAAAATTCAAACCTAGCACAAAGAAAAGTGGAAAACATAATATCCGGTCTGCTGGTTGTCAAGTACAACAGACACCCAATCATGCCTCTATAATTAGAAATATCCACCTTCTTTTCTTAGGTATTCATTCTAATTTAGTGATAGTTGGCATAGGAGTCTTGGCATGTGAACAATTTGATAAGTCAAACTTATTTAAAAAATCATTCACATATTTTGTTTGCCTTATGAATATTTCTTCCTTCAATTGTTTAACTTGTAAACCAAGGACGTAGGTGAATTCACCCACCATGCTCATCTCATATTTACTTTACAATAGTTTAACAATTGTTTTGCAAAATTTCTCATCAATAGAACCAAATATTATGTCATCCACATAAATCTGTATAAGGATACTAGAACCACTGGTTTTTCTATAAAATAGGGTTTTATTCGCAGTTTTTGTAGTAGATTTTCAAGTAGAAATTGGGATAGAGTGTCATACCAGGCTCTAGGTGCTTGCTTTAGACCATATAGTGCTTTTAAAAGAACATATATATACTCTGAAAAATTTGGGTCCTCAAATCCAGCTGGTTGGCATACATATACCTCTTTTTTAAGTTCTCCATTTAGAAAAGCACTGTTTACATCCATCTGATAGACATTAAAATCATGAGCTGCATAGGCCAGAAAGATTCTGATTTCTTTCAATCGTATTACAGGAGCAAAAGTTTCACCAAAATCAATTTCTTCCGCTTGAAAGTATCCTTTAGAAACTAATCTTGGTTTGTTCTTTGTGATAATGCCATTCTCATCCATCTTGTTTTTGAATACCCATTTAGTTCCAATGACTGATCTGTCTTTTGGCATAGGTACTAACTTCCATACTTTGTTTCTTTCAAACTGGTTTAACTCTTCTTGCATGGTAATGATCCATTCTGAATCCAGTAGAGCTTTCTTAACTTGTTTGGGGTCACTACGCCAATAATGGCTTTCTGCAACATTCCAAAAAAGTTACAAGAGGCCCAACAATTGTTGCGAAAGATTAAAAAAATTTAATGGCAACACTTTTCTGATGTTAGTATTTTTGATGTTGTCTTAGGGTTCTAAGGCAACATTTTCTCATTTACGACAACACCAGAAATTATGTTGCCCCAAACTATGATTTTACAAAAAAATGGGCCCACATGACAGGTGGATTGTCATGTGGACTGCCAGATTGCTTGACATGTGGCTTTTTGACACATGGAAGGTGGGTGCCACTGACTTGGGGGCCATTGACATGTTGGATCCACTTACTGTGGGTCCCACAAGACACCTCATTATAGGACCCCAATGACATGTCATCATTATGGGGCCCACATGCCACATCATAGTGGAACAATTTTTCAACAATTTTTTAATTATGTTCTTTTTTTCCAAAACTTTAAAAGAGCAATGACATACCTTTTGTCGGTGTGAACATGAAAGAGATATGTCCTAAGTCCAATCACGTATGAGGATTTAGGAATAACTTTTATGTAATCTGTTTTGATTTCATTTATATTAATAAAAGACTTGTTTTGTTTTTATTACGGGCTCTATCTATTTAAGTGTTTAAATAAGATATACCATAGTTTAGAGTAAAGCTTTTTATGGATTATGATGAGATCATAATAGTGAGACCTAAAAGATGATAACTCTAAACTTGAATAGTTCCCAGTCATAGGATTACTAACTGGTAATTAATAATCCGCAAAGATTGGTACATACTATGCTTGCTCCCTTCAGGAGGATATCTGTTCTCATAGGCATTTTTGTGATGACACTATAGCTAGTATGTAGGTGTTTATTATAGAATAAGTTCACTGAACATGACTCGCACAGCTGAACAACTGATGGAGTTCACTCACGTGTCAGCAGTTGTTCACATAGTGATAGTTGTACAAGTATCCTTAGACTTGAGGTCATCATAGTCATCTTGTGTACACTGAACTATGCTTTGGTTTAGTTCTTAGTCTCCAGGGACAATTATTAGGGCTCTACTGGGTATAGGAATTTGTACACGAAGATAGTGTATGATCAATAAAGGATCTACCCCTTCCAGTGAAGGAAGAGAATGTTCTAAGCTGATCCACTTATGCTAGTTCAGGAATCTCTGGCCAGAGTGAATGAAATTAGAAAGGAGTTTCTAATTTACATAGAACTGAGCATAGTGAATGGAAAAGCAAATGATTAAATTAGATAGGCTTGACACAAGATCCATACCTTGTATTTAATCAATACATTGGTGGGTAGAAGGAGTTAATTGTACGGTAACTATTCACTGACAGGTTCTTGGTATTCTAAGCAGTGAATTCATATTGTCCGGATAGTCGCGATATGTTGAGAAGCATCACTCACGATGTAGAATAAATATAATTAATCAGTTAATTATATTTAGTGAATTTTAATATTCATATAAATAATTAATAAAAAGTTTATTATTATTTATTTCTACTACCGGCATAATATTAAACCTACAGGGTCACACCATAAAAGAATGTTTTCTTTGATGAATAATGAGAGAGAGAATTATTTTTCTAAATAGTTAAGAAAAAGAAATAATGATTAAAATAGTTTTAATTATTATTAAAGCATTTTATGAAGATAAAATGTGGGGGTTAAAATATATATAGATATATTATAAAACCCTAGGAAAGTCCTATAAGTAGAATGAGATGGATGGCTCATTTGATAAGATACACAACTTTGGTTTTGTGAAAACCCTAGCCTCCATCTTCTTCTTCTCTCTCTCTCCCAAAACTCCATTTTTATAAAAGCTTAGTTTTATAAAAAGGTTCATCGAAGAGGATCGTTCTTGGTGGATACCGGTAGAGTGCTTCACACACTGAGGAGCAACTGCTAGCACTCTAATCATTATAAAGCTTCGATTCACGAGGTATGATTTCGATTCTTCAGTTTTTCCCTTTTATATGTTTTTCTATATGTGCGGTATATGTTTTTTACGGAATAATTGTTATTTCACGCTTCCGCTCATCCGTAAATTCCATCAGAACATACCTTTCCACTAACTGTAAAACCAAGTCCCTTGTTTGTGGATTTGGGTCTTGTTTCCCACCCTACCGCGAGATCTCCTTGACAGGCCTAAATAAGATAAGAATTTATATTTAGCATACATATGCACAAGAACTGATAAGTTACACAAAATTTAGTGTTAAGAGCTTACCTGAGCTACCACCCACATAATCACCGGAAGCTTGTCTTGTCCCTTATACTTTGAATTGTACATATCCGATATCACATAAACCGTAAAAATCCGATGACAAAATCAAATACATATCTTGAATTACCCGAACAGGAACAATACATACCCATAAGTTGTACAGATCCGATGACAAAATCAATTAATATCTTCAATTACCCAATTTGAAACCCTAAAAATCCTGTAAAATCAAATAAAGCGAAAAAAAGATCGAGATGCACAATATAATGATTGTGAGTTCATTTAATCATAGAGGCATCACCCATAAGCGTAGAGGATAAGCGGGAAGAGGACGAGGGGGAGGGAGAGAATGGAGTGAGATGAGAAGAGGAGGAAGGTGTATTTAGTCGGTGTGTTTTCATTTGGGGGAAATCTACCCCCAATAATTCACTTAGTAATATGTTTATTTTCATATTTTATACATCATCAAATTATTAATAAATCAGAATATATAGGTTAAAATTAAAAAGTATTATATTTTCACTTTAAAATTTTTAAAAAGTTAAAAATATTTATTCTAATAGTAGGTGTTGGTTTTACATGTTGTGAAACACCATAACTCTCATGCAACACTATCTCAATAGCTATTGTAACACCAAATATTGTTACAATAGCATAAACATTTCTTAGTTATTACAACGAAATGCTTGTAACGCTTTTCAAAAACCATTGTATCAGGTCATCTATGGCGTAGTGTATAAAATAAGCTCTGTTATCACATTCTAATTGCGTATCACATTCTAATTGTGATTTTGAGTCATTTATAATTTAAGAAACAATTTGAAAGGTGAATAGCCGGTTTCATGTCGTTCGGGGTTCGATTCCAGTGTACTGACTTTTAAGCTATACATTATATATAATTTATAAGAATACCGACAACTGCGAAAGTTGAAAATGATAATAAAATATATTGCCCGTGGTTCATCTTCCATCTTATATGTCATTCAATTGCACATTATGATAATATTTCTTGTGATGATACGGTATGCAACAAAAACATTCATCATAATGATATCTTATAATAATTTATATATTCAGTAATCCTTCATACTATTTGGATCTTCTATATAATGTTATCTATATATCCGGATAATGTCATTTTAGAAATTTTGAAAGATTTAGTGATATGTTTTTTAAACATTTAAAAAATCAATTTCTTCAAGATTGCTTTATGTGATATACTAAAATTTTATGCGTTCTTTTGGAAATATAATATTAGTCGATCGGTACATACTTCTCTTGTCTTTGTCAAAATCCATATTTTTAATGCTTATTTTTTGTTAAATTTGCTAGAGAAAATGTATAAAAATAGTAAAATGAGCCCTAATTTAATTAATTTAATATTTTACAGACACTACAACATATTTGCAATGATACAACTGTTTTTTTGCTGTTGTGTGACAAGTATGTTTTCGGTTGTCTATCCAACAGTGATTGAACATGAGACAATGGTTGTTTTTACCCTTATAAAAAGAGAGATTAAACAACATGTTAGAGTACTTGTGTTAACATGGAAGACACAACAGTTATTCTAAACAAAACATTGTTGAAACTTTTTTTAACAACTGTGTTTTTATTCAACTATTGTCTATCTAACTTAACAACAATGGTTTTGTAGAAAAACCATTATTGTTAACTTATTCGATATTTTCATAAACAACAGTTTATAAAAAAAATTTAACTAGTTAAAACCATTGTCATGAATTATTTTTGTTTAAAAGACAATGGTGTAAAAAAATTAAACCATTGCAAAGAATATCAAAAGACAACAGTTTTTTTAAAAAAATATGTGCAGTGAGACATACAAAATTAATCTCATTATTTAAAATAAATCAATTTTAAAATAAAATGATATTATAATAATTCAATTATTATTTCACAATTGAAATAAAATTTATAATACAAAGGTTCTCTACAAGAATTACAACTATAACTTAAAATCTATTTCTAAACATGGTCATTAAGGTACATAATAACTAATTTGCATACATATGCTCATAAGAAGTAGGGAGAGTCAAGTTCCATTCCAGCCCACCTAGAATTTTCTTCTCCATAACTAGCACTTGTTGATTAGTGTAAGCATTGAATTTGCAGAGAAGGCAATAATTTAGTCTCTGTTGATTCAGTTCTGAAGCGAAATTAAGTTGGAGGTCTAACCGTTACAGCACCAGCTCGTCCAAGAGGATTTGTACTTGTATTATTAGGCCAATACATTACATGGAGTTTTATGCTGTCTAAATCTTCCATTGCTGATGTAAGTGTCTCCTTAATATCCGCATTGTCACAGGAATGTATGAGGCCAACACAACTAGCTTTTGTGGACATTAAACTCTTCCCTTTTAATCGTGAAATCCACTACAAAAAAACGGGTAAATACAACCGGAAAAATTCAGTTGTATTTAGTTAAATTCGACCGTTTCCGGTTGTATTTAGCTAAATACAACCGGTTTTTCGACCGGTCGAAAATGCTCGAGTAATATTTAGTATACCGGTTGTATTTATACTAAATACGACCACTTAAATACAACCGCTTAAATACAACCGCTTAAATACAACCGTTTAAATACAACCGAAGACGGTCGAAATTAAATTTTTGTTTGAAATTTTAAAATCCCTCCCAAAAAAATTGAATTTTCTAAAATAATTTAAAAGCCCGCCAAAAACATAAATTCAACCGTATGTGGCCAAAAATACGAAATTAAATTCAACCGTATCTGGTCATATTAACTAATATCAATTTTTAAAAAAATAATTAAAAAAACCCTAATTTAATTTTTAATAAAATAAAATTAATTTTTTGTCCTTTACTTTCCGGCCAACAAGCGGAATTTTTCTCCGGACCGCCGCCTCCTTCCTCCAGTGCGCTCTCTCTCTCTCCCCCTCCTCTGCGGTCCTGTCATCCTTCTATTCTCCTTCATCACATCTCACAAATTTTCATGCTAACACACCACCCACCCACTCGCCACATATACACACCTGAAACAAAATAAAGGTTGATGAAACAGTCAGGCAAAAGAAAACGAAACCAGTAAGAAAACACATACTTGTATTTTGGCCGGAAAAAACCAACGACGGGGAGTGCATGGTGAGAGAAAAAGAGAGGGGGAAGTGGTGCGCGTGCCTTACGATGAACCGCTCCATTTCCTCGCCGACGTAGACCGGGAGGTGACCGACCGGAACGCCGCTGGACCGGTGGAGCTTCAGTGACCGGAACGAGTTTGAGCTGAGAGGACGAGTCGAAGACCGAGTTGAGGAGCGTAGGAGAGTGTATTGAGACGAGTCGGCGACTCGAGAGAGGCGGCGAATCAACTTCTTCAGGATGAAAGGAAGGAGAAAAAGAGAGATGTATGTATAGATAGATACAGGTGTGTATGTATAGACTGGGAGAGAGGGGAGAGAGACGAGGAGAGTAGAGAGTGAGAGGGAGTAAATTTATAGGAAAGGTGAGACGTCCAAGTAGGTGTACTTGGCAGGTACAATTATTTAATTATTATTGGTGTTATTAAATTTGTTTATTTTAAAAAATATATAAAATTTGGAGTAGTTAATTTGTTGGTTGTATAAATGGGAAAAAAAATATTTCCGTATTTTCTTGCTTTTTGTTTGGGAGGAAAGAGAATGACATTCCGAAGATATTTCAGATTATTGCAGCTCACGAGAATATTTGTAAAATTATTAATGAATGATTCAACCGTATGAATGTCAAGATTAATATATTTTAGTGATATGACAAAAAATTTAGAAAAAAATAAATATATTTGGTTTTTTTTAACAGTCAACTAGTAATTTGACTAGTACTTCTAACTAGTGTTTAATCTCATATTGATATTTCGATATTTTTAAAAATATTAATGAATGATCCAACCATATGCATGTAAAGATCAGTATATTTTAGTGATATGACAAAAAAATTAGGAAAAAATAAATATATTTGGTTTTCTTTTTTAACAGTCAACTAGTAATTTGACCAGTACTCCTAACTAGTGTTTAATCCCATAATGATGATTCAATATTTTTAAAAATATTAATGAATGATTCAACCGTACAGATGTTAAGATCTGTATATTTTAGTGATATGACAAAAATTTTAGAAAAAAATAAATATATTTGGTTTGCCTTTTTAAGAGTCAGAGAGTAGTTTGACCAGTACTTCTAACTAGTGTTTAATCCCATATTGATGTTTCGATATTTTTAAAATATTAATGAATGATCCAACCGTACGGATGTCAAGATCAATATATTTTAGTGATATGACAAAAATTTTAGAAAAAAATAAATATATTTGGTTTGCCTTTTTAATAGTCAAAGAGTAGTTTGACAAGTAATTCGAATTAGTGTTTAATCCCATATTGATGTTTCGATATTTTTAAAAATATTAAAGAATGATCTAACCGTACGGATGTCAAAATCAATATATTTTAGTGATATGACAAAAATTTTAGAAAAAAATAAATATATTCGGTTTGCTTTTTTAACAGTCAACTAGTAATTTGACCAGTACTTCTAACTAGTGTTTAATCCCATATTGATGATTCAATATTTTTAAAAATATTAAAGAATGATCCAAACGTACGGATGTCAAGATCAATATATTTTAGTGATATGACAAAATTTTTAGAAAAAAATAAATATATTCGGTTTGCTTTTTTAAAAGTCAACTAGTAATTTGACCAGTACTTCTAACTAGTGTTTAATCCCATATTGATGATTCAATATTTTTAAAAATATTAATGAATGATCCAACCGTACAGATGTCAAGATCTGTATATTTTAGTGATATGACAAAAAACTTAGAAAAAAATTAATATATTTGGTTTGCTTTTTTAACAGTCAACTAGTAATTTGACCAGTTCTTCTAATTAGTGTTTAATCCCGTATTGATGTTTTGATATTTTTAAAAATATCAATAAATGATTCAACCGTACGGATGTCAAGATCTATATATTTTAGTAATATGACAAAAAATTTAGAAAAAATAAATATATTCGGTTTGCTTTTTAATTGTCAACTAGTAATTTGACCAGTACTTCTAACTAGTGTTTAATCCCATAATGATATTTCGATATTTTTTAAAATATTAATGAATGATCCAACCGTACAGATGTCAAGATCTATATATTTTAGTGATATGACAAAATTTTTAGAAAAAAATAAATATATTTGGTTTGCCTTTTTAATAGTCAAAGAGTAGTTTGACAAGTAATTCGAATTAGTGTTTAATCCCATATTGATGTTTCGATATTTTTAAAATATTAATGAATGATCCAACCGTACGGATGTCAAGATCAATATATTTTAGTGATATGACAAAAATTTTAGAAAAAAATAAATATATTTGGTTTGCCTTTTTAATAGTCAAAGAGTAGTTTGACAAGTAATTCGAATTAGTGTTTAATCTCATATTGATGTTTCGATATTTTTAAAAATATTAAAGAATGATCTAACCGTACGGATGTCAAAATCAATATATTTTAGTGATATGACAAAATTTTTAGAAAAAAATAAATATATTCGGTTTGCTTTTTTAAAAGTCAACTAGTAATTTGACCAGTACTTCTAACTAGTGTTTAATCCCATATTGATGATTCAATATTTTTAAAAATATTAATGAATGATCCAACCGTACCGATGTCAAGATCTGTATATTTTAGTGATATGACAAAAAACTTAGAAAAAAATTAATATATTTGGTTTGCTTTTTTAACAGTCAACTAGTAATTTGACCAGTTCTTCTAATTAGTGTTTAATCCCGTATTGATGTTTTGATATTTTTAAAAATATCAATAAATGATTCAACCGTACGGATGTCAAGATCTATATATTTTAGTAATATGACAAAAAATTTAGAAAAAATAAATATATTCGGTTTGCTTTTTAATAGTCAACTAGTAATTTGACCAGTACTTCTAACTAGTGTTTAATCCCATAATGATATTTCGATAGTTTTTAAAATATTAATGAATGATCCAACCGTACAGATGTCAAGATCTATATATTTTAGTGATATGACAAAATTTTTAGAAAAAAATAAATATATTCGGTTTGCTTTTTTAACAGTCAACTAGTAATTTGACCAGTACTTCTAACTAGTGTTTAATCCCATATTGATGATTTGATATTTTTAAAAATATTAATGAATGATCCAACTGTACAGATGTCAATATCTGTATATTTTAGTGATATGAAAAAAAATTTAGAAAAAAATAAATATATTTGGTTTGCCTTTTCAAGAGCCAGAGAGTAGTTTGACCAGTACATCTAACTAGTGTTTAATCCCATATTGATGTTTCGATATTTTTATAATATTAATGAATGATCCAACCGTACGGATGTCAAGATCAATATATTTTAGTGATATGACAAAAATTTTAGAAAAAAATTAATATATTTGGTTTGCCTTTTTAATAGTCAAAGAGTAGTTTGACCAGTACTTCTAACTAGTGTTTAATCCCATATTGATGTTTCGATATTTTTAAAAATATTAAAGAATGATCCAACCGTACGGATGTCAAGATCAATATATTTTAGTGATATGACAAAAATTTTAGAAAAAAATAAATTTATTCGGTTTACTTTTTTAACAGTCAACTAGTAATTTGACCAGTACTTCTAACTAGTGTTTAATCCCATATTGATATTTCGATATTTTTAAAAATATTAATGAATGATCAAACCGTACGGATGTCAAAATAGTTAAAATTTAAATATTAAAGTTACTTACATTTTTCCGTAATTTTTTTTTGACAATTTTCATATCCGTATGGTTGGATTATAATTTAAAACAAATACAAAATAAATTGAAACTCAAACTATAATTATTAATTGAACGATAAATATCTAACTACCATAATAATTGTTTTTGCAAGAACTAAAATATAAATTTCGTTTAAATTTATTCTATATTTTTTTCCAGAAATTTTCCGCCATTTTTAAAAATAATTCGACCGAATCGTTTGAATTTAGTACAAAATTCGTTGGCGGGAAAATTCCCTCCATTTTTTGGCATGGCTAAATTCGACCGAATGCGGTTGAATTTAGGAGCAAGCCTAAACTCAACCGTATACGGTTGTATATAAATACGGTTGTATTTATTCGGTTGTAATTAGTAAGGCTAAATTCGACCGAATGCGGTTGAATTTAGGAGCACGCCTAAACTCAACCGTATACGGTTGTATATATATACGTTGTATTTATTCGGTTGTAATTAGTAACGCTAAATTCTACCGAATGCGGTTGAATTTAGGAGCACGCCTAAACTCAACCGTATACGGTTGTATATATATGCGGTTGTATTTATTCGGTTGTAATTAGTACTAAATTCGACCGCGTAAATATGACCATATTTAAATACGACCGCATGCGGTTGTATTTAGCCGCGCCCTTAATTTCAACCGAAAACGGTTGAATTTGATGTCGGTTGTATTTGTGCGGTTGTATTTAGCCTTGTTTTCTTGTAGTGATCACAACCAGGTGTCTGGGTTTTCGGGCCTCCTCATATAACTGTCTCAGGCCAGCTCTATCAGCGGCTGTTCCTCTAGTCACCCCATAGAAAAAGATAAATCCCTGCATTTTACAAAATTTTCATATTTTAGTAGTATTTAGCAACGTCTATATCAATTTTTTATTTAAAGAAAAATAGTATAAGATTTTGCAAGCAAAGTGAAATGGTTCTTTATTTCGGATGCAGTCATGTTACCTCTTCCGTCTGTTTGATTTCCATTCTGAATCTGAGTTCACCATGTGGTGGTGTTAATTGAACTAATTTCTCTTCTGTTCCCGGTAAAAACCATAGTCTTATTCCTTTCATAATCTGAATCGTAGCAGTGTAGTTTTGCTTGCCCCAGATTGTCTCCTTTTCCACCGCACTAGCGTTGTCCTTTATAAAGAAAATAGAGGCTCTAGGTTATCAGTTATGGACAATGGGATACAAACGACAAAATCACTGAGAAAAATGATGACAAAGATACCGAGGTGATACTTTGTTCTGTTTGGATACTAATAAACAAAAGTGGAACTCCCGACGAGACTGCTACAGTAAACCATGCCATCCCTCTGATTGTCGTAGCTTCGACACAAGTCTCCGTTGCAAGAGACATGAAAACTATGGAACTGACAACAGTTGATCTCCGATCAGGTAAATAAGTTCCAACTTTCGTTTTCCAATCATATTTCACACCCTTCTGATTAAATCCAATAGGTTTGACATTGACCACCCTCCTGCTCATTTCTGCATAATCATTTTACAGCTAAAACATATAATACATGAACTCATCAAGAGAAAGATAATCAACATATGCATACATACTCCATTTATTTTTGACTTCATTTTACTAGTTACTGTACTCTTGGCTTTTACTACATAATTAACATATGTATTTGCCTAGTGCTGCTATTTTCCTATGAGTGGTAGCAGTAACAACTTACAATTAATTCTCTCTCTGTCTCTCTCTGGTTATCTTCTCTTTCAATTCTAGGCTACTGAGGAAACTTAAGGAGGCAGCTACCAAGATGGGTAATTGCTTTGCTTCTTCTGCTTCTGCAAAAGTTGATGCTACCCACACCTCCCATCCGGGTAATCATTCCTCCCATCCATCCTCATATATTTTTTGTATAAATTTCATATTTTTTACAACACCACCACTTTTATCCTTTGTTTTGGATTTAATATCTGAATATATTAATAAAGAAAAGAGATATTTTGCAAGTTAATTTTACCCTGTAAAATGGTTAGGTAGACTGCTGCAATATTGAGCTTCTTGCTTCAATATTCAGCATCAAAGTTGATATGTGTATATGACTAGAATTAATATCTGATATAGCTTATTAGCTTTCACTAATACATCTTAAACATGAGTTTAATATAGATAAATTCTTGATGAGTTCATTATATTTGCAATAAAAGAAAATGTGAAAAAAATAGAGAAGCAAAAAGAAATGAAAATAATTACCTTGCAGTTCACAACATTGATCAAATGTCAAATCAGCAACATGTTTGTCACTTTAAGGTGCTCTAAATGTGAACTTCTTCTGGAGTTTTGAACTCCGTTCAGGGACAACACAAACACGAAGCTTAAGCACATTCTCACATCTTCTGACTTTTAACCACAACTCCTCTCTACGACGAATAATTTTCCCAAGTTGCAAGCTGAAATCAGACCTGCCTTTTGCCTTGACAAACAGAAGTTCATCGTTAGCATCCTCTGCGATACCTTCTATAATATCTCCACGCAAAGGCAACGTTTCGTCCCATTCTTCTACAACTTCTTGCTTGACTTCTACAACTTCTTGCTTGACTTTACCAATAACTGCAGTTCCTTCCTTGCAACTGTCTTCGTTGCTAGATAGTGATTGATTATGTTGATTGTAAGGTAAAGAGTCTCTGGCATCAGATCGAATTTGTTGTGAATTTCAATCAACCAGTCTACAAGTATGGCTCTCATTTTCTCATTAATTTCAGGCTCTGAATGTATGTAGTCAAAAACCCTGATTTCATTATACAAGGGAGAAGAGTTTGACAGGTCAGACCCCTTGCCTTTTATCTTGTAATATAGTACTAGACAAGAAATGGGAAGAAGTCATAAACACTAAACTGTCAACAAGTTATAAAATTACGATGGAGTATTTATGAAGTGCATTCATATCTCAACAAAAGGCCTCAACTAGTTTGACATCCTTATAAAAAAGCAAATATAGGCATATAAAGACTAACTAACAAAAAATACATTACATAAAGGCAAAAAAACAGGCAACACTGTAATAATTAGACATCAATTAAAGGACTCGGACCAGTCTTAAACAGCAAAGTTCAAAGGCTATATGTCTAGGAGGGATGACTGAAACAGAAGTTTAAGAAAATAGTGATGAACCTACGGGTTATGGCAATCAGTAGTGTCCTCGTTTACAAGAAGACTCCATTTCGTCCTTCCACTGCACCCAAAATGCTTCACGTGCATAACTTTATGCCCAAACATAAATTGAAACCCAATCCTCAACTGAAGCCCCAAACTAATAAAAGAATAATACCTAAAAATTGAATTACAAAAGGAAGAATAGAAAATAGAAAACAGACCCAAATCGAAGAAAGAGTACATATACATCTAGATGTGTGTGATGCCTAGAAATATATACACTTACATCTATCTGGGTGTGTATGAAGTGTATTGGTTCTGGTTGTAAGATTGAGAGAGAGGGAGATAGAGGGGGAGAGATAGAGAGAAAGAGAGAGTTCTTTCTGTCTATGATGTGAGATTGAATAGCGGCGGGTATGATGTTTAGGGATTGAGAAAGAAGGGGGAAACCAAAATCTGAGAAGGGGAAATGAAATATTGGCCGGTGGAGGGAAACAAATATCAGTCTTGATTGAGTAAAAAAATATCAAATTTACAAGTAACTCCATTTAAATAATAATAACTTCAAATAATTTTCTGTATAACGTAATTTGACATAAAAATTGAAAATTTTAAATTATTTTTTATAGTATTAAAAGTAATAACATTAACATTCTGCAAGATCATCAGAAAATTATCTTCATGAAATTAATTTTTTAATCGGGAAATAATGGTAATTTTTGGATTTGGACTCTTATTCAATTTTCCCAAAAATTGAAATTTTAAATTATTTTTTACAATATTAAAAGTAATAACATTAACATTCTGCAAGATCATCGGAAAAAAATCGTCATGAAATTAATTCTTTAATCGAGAAATAATATTAATTTCAAATTTTTTTAATAATTTTTTTATATGACTAAAATTGATATATCTTAACATCTGTACGGTTGGATCGTCGAAAAAATCATTTTAAAAATTAATCTTGTAAATCAGGAACGAGTCTCGTTGTCGGGAGTGGTACTTTTTACTAGATTTTTCTAATCCTCACATGCAAGATGAATTTCATATTTTTTAATATTTTTTTCATATGACTATAATTGATATATTTTAATATCTGTACGGTTGGATCGTCGAAAAAATCATTTTAAAATTAATCTTGTAAATCAGGAATGAGTCTCGTTGTTGGGATTTGTAATTTTACTAGATTTGTCTAATCCTGACATGCAAGATGAATTTCAAATTTAAAATTCAGTTTTAATTTAAAATTTAAACCGTTCCCACTTATTAAATCATATTTACTACGAAACCAATATTATGTAAAAATAAATCAGGTGACAGAATGACCAAAAAAATAAATCAAGGAATCATGTCTTGCCACGTTAGAATCAGAACTTGATTTGTATCAATAATAAAATGGTCATCAGAATATGGATAAATCAGGATTTAAAAATGTATCAGAATTTCAAACAACTTAGAGACAACATCTTGCAAAAATATAAAAATTCCATTAATATATTACGAGAATACATTCAAGAAATTGAAATTACAGCACAAGATTACAAGAGTGTCCTAAGCTACAAAGCTTATTTCTTCTTTCTACTTTCTATAAACAGAACAGCGAGACGAATGATTCACTCTTGCTGTCGAAGAGCTTCCAGCCGTGCTTCTTCTAATCGCTCAACATGGCGATGGTAATCCATATAAAAGAACAAGAGATCTCTCAGAACCACTTGGGGAACAGAGTCCCAAACATTATCAGGAATAGCAGTAACATGTCATTCCTGCTACCACTCTGGACAACTCATGGTGAGAGAGAAAGTATCATAGTTTACAGCTAAGTTGTAGTTCACCATGATTGTGATGAGAGAGAAATAGATGAGAGTAAAAGCTTGAGAGTTTGAGAGAAAATGAGAGCAAATGATAGAAAATGAGAGATGTACTAACTGGAGTGAATTGTTGGTTTATATAGGCAATGGAATGTCAGGAGACGCAAGTAAAATTTAATGCGGACAGGTAGAAATACTTTTACCTCGTCTCTCTAGACTGAGGAGAATAAAAACAGCCATTGGAAGTGTAAAACAAGGTTTAATGCGCACAAGAAACAAGTAAATATTACTGTGCATGGACGTGTACCACTAACCCTAATTGTATTGACTGTTAATATTCCACCCAAACATATTCGGATTTAAAATAAGACCGTTTCAGATTTTAACCACAAATAAGTCAAGTAAAGAATCGGAATTTAATATCAGCACTTAGACTTATATCAGAACTTAACAGTCATCAGAACATGATTTCTTAACTCGAAAAGTTGAATGGCTATTTCTGTAATTCTTCACACAAACTCTGATTTCGGTTTCTTCAGAACTTAATCATCAGGACTTCCATCAGAACCTGTCCTCAGAAATTATGCAATCTGACACATAAATTGTTCATCTAAAACAACATTGATCGCCACAGTAATTGTTATCATTCATATGGAGTGTAAGTGTGTGCATTAAGCTAAATATCAGAAAAAAAGTAAAGTCTGATTCACTTCAGTACATCTTAGAAATAAGACATAACTAAGAACTTTACTTAAAATCTGTCATTATTCTGAAGCCTACTGTTGAATGAGTTCATGCATGAGTCCATCTCAACTATTTTGTGCTTATTTTATGCATCTTTTGAAATTCCATTTTACAGTGGCTTCTCAGTGTAAGTGAGTCACGGCTGCTTATCAAAATTTCTGCTATTATCAGAGTATTTTTCCAGTAATCATAGAGTGTGAAAAGTCATCAAGAAAAATATTTATTTTTGCTTTTTCTGATGCATATCACTTAATACCAGCAATGCACTTGGATCGTCCCGTCCACATTTTTACTCTAGATCTCAAAGGAGTACCTGATTTTTATTCCCTTTTCTTTTCCTTTTTCTTTTGATAAGTGAGGTTTTTCAGCACTTAGTACATTCAGCAAATTTACTAACATCAGAACTTAACAGATGAGAAGCATTATTCCAGTTTTTAACTTAGTAATAAGATAGACAAAGTGTACGTAACTAAGCTGAATATCATAATTTGCTTGTGTCAATAGATATCCACATAAATAATTACTTCTAACATGGGATCTCTAGTATATTAAAGACTACTTGGTCAACATCTAGCACAGTTATCCTCATAGTATTGAATAGTCACAGAAACAGTCATTTCACTATCAAAGTTTAGAAATTCACATCAAACAACAATCAGTACTTAGTCAATTTTTAATTAGGCACAGAATACACAAAGAGAGTAATATCTGTAAATACTGATCATAAAGTCTGATGTATCAGAACAAAACTAAACAGATTTAGAGAAAGAACCTGAAACCATTCCAAGTTCATTTATCAATCTTGTAAAAGTAGCTTCACATAGTGGTTTTGTGAAGATATCTGCTAGTTGTTGATCTGTTGAAACAAAGTGCAATTCCACTGTACCTTCATCCACATGGTCCCGTATGAAGTGGTACCTTATGCTGATATGCTTTGTCATTGAGTGTTGAACTGGATTACCTATCATAGAAATAACACTTTGATTATCACAGTAAATAGGGATTTTAAAATATGTTAACCCATAATCCAGTCACCGATTCTTCATCCAAAGAATCTGTGCACAACAGCTTCCTGCAGCAATGTATTTTGCTTCTACAGTTGATGTGGAAATTGACTTTTATTTCTTGCTAAACCAAGAAACCAATATGCCTCCAAGAAATTGGAAACTTCCACTTGTGCTCTTCCTGTCAATTTTGCAACCTGGAAAATCTGCATCTGAGTAACTTTTTAGTTTAAAATCTGATTCTCTGGGATACCAGAATCCCAGATCAGCTGTCCCCTTAAGATATTTGAATATTCTTTTCACAGTTGTTAAGTGAGGTTCTCTTGGATCTGCTTGAAATCTTGCACAAAGACAGGTGACATACATGATATCAGGTCTACTAGCAGTTAGATAGAGTAGAGAGCCAATCATACCTCTGTAATCAGTAATATCTACTGATTTACCAGTATCCTTATCCAGTTTTGTTGCAGTGGCCATGGGAGTGGATGCACTTGAACAATCTTGCATTCCAAATTTCTTCAGCAAGTTTCTGGTGTACTTGGTTTGACAAATAAAAGTGCCTTATTAATATACATGACTTGATTGTGAAATAATCGGTTAATGAGTACATGTCATATTTTTAAACGATCCAAATATACATGTGTTGAATTATTAATATTGACGAAAAAATATAAAATATAAATGAATTTTAAATATTATATTTCTATTATTAAAAATAATTTAAATTTAATCATGTTTTACTCGATGTTATTGATACTATAAATGTAACAAGATTTAATCAAATTTAACTTAAATTCAACTATAATTACTTGAATTTATGAACTATACCTAAAACAGTTAAATTTATAAATTCAACCCGAAGCGGTTGAATTTATAACTTCAACCCGAAGTGGTTAAATTTATATATTCAACAAGTTTCCTGTCGATTTTGTACTTAGTGTCATGTTAGTGATCCGCGTGAAGAAGATCCAATATTTAAAATTTAGTACCCAATATAACAATCTAACGGTCCAGATTCGTCACAACATAACCACAACATAACCTTTTCATATATATTCACATACATAATAACTAACACCCATTTTTTTCATTTTGTCTTTTACATTCTTACTCTCCCTCATTCTTCCACACATCAATACATATATAATTATCATCACTTTCATCCTCATCTTCTTTAGGAATTTCATTCCATACAGTAGCAAAAGCATTATACACATTACTAGTCAATGAATTAGCGAAAGCATTATCCACAGTACTCGTAGACAAATTTATGAAAACATCATATATGTTAGAAAAATCACTGGAAGTAGTATATGTGTTACAAGAATTATCAAAAACATCGTTAGAAGACTGATCAAATTGATTATCAAAGTTGGAATACTGACCAAATGGATCATACTACAAAGAATGTAGATGATAATATCATTCTTTTACATTTCGAGGTGCACGTGCAGTACCATCACTCCTAAGAAAGTCTTGAATGTGAAATATTATACTTGAACCTTTGTATGGAGCCATATATCCTCTTTTGTGTCGATAGCCTGCATATAGAAGGTAAAATTTATGCCCAGTTGGATGTGGAAACTTAAGTTTTGCTCTAGATTTAGCCTCTGTTAAAATATGACTATCGTGTACGCCGCCTTCCCATCCTGCCCAGGAAAAAGTAAAACACATGTTAAAATCACACAATGCGAGAATATTTTGTGTTGTATATCCTGCACGGCCAAAATAATGTGTACGGTCTAATTCATGTATCCGACATTTGATATGTGTGCCATTAATAGCTCCAATAGCATTCTATATTTAAAATTAAAAATATTTAAAATTAATAATTTTACATACATAAATAATATTGTACATGTACTTACGAACTTACTTTGAAATGTGGATAATATTGACGGTGTTGAGGTTTATGGTATCGAGCTCAAGTATTATAATTTATTCAGGAATTATAACATTTTTCACTGTTCTACATAATGCTTCCAAAATATAATAAAAATGTCGATTAATTGTCTCACCTGAGTGACTAGCATTTCTTGCATCAAACGATTTTATGTCCAATGAGCAACTGTCATTAGTAATATACCAACTTCCTTGTATGCAGTCATTCGACGCGTTGGTACCAATCCATACCTTTGGACTAAATTGTGAAACATAAATTTAAATGCAAACTTAGTCATACAAAAATCTTGATAACACCGAGTTTCGGTACCATATAATATTTTGTTTAATAATTTGTTTCCTGTGCGAATTGATGTATGACACGGTTCATTGTGTATGAATGTATTATATTAATAGACCAAAGTGTATGCAAGAGCAGTACATACAGCTTGCCAGTCGTGTTAATGATCTTCACTTTCTTCCTCATCTTCTTCAGGAATTTCATTGCATACAGTAGCAAAAACTTTATACACATTACTAGTCGATGACTTAACGAAAGCATTATACACACTACTAGTAGACAAATTTGTGAAAGCATCATATATGTTAGAAACATTACTAGAAGTAGTATATGTGTTAAAAGAATTATCAAAAACATTGTTAGAAGACTGATCAAATTGATTATCAGAGTTAGAATACTGGCCTAATTGATCATAGTACGACTGTCCACCTTGAAAATATGTAGCATCTTCACCACTGCTATCTTGAAAAGCCTGGCTACATTCTTCAAAAGAATTAAAATTCTCAAATGAATTTTGATTAAAATCCATGCAATTGATGAATGCCTTGTAGCCTTTTTATCTTTTAGTTTCGATGATAATTGTGATATGAATGTAGAGTGTACTAACTAGATTCACTTGGATATGGTATATATACACAAATAATACTAGCTCCATGTTATTCATCTTATAATTCAGTACAGTAGTTGGAATATAACTAGTACATACAGATACAAATATTGCACTATTGCATGCACTGTACACATGTGCAACTGAAATTTAAAATCAACAATTCATTACACACCATAAAGAACAAGTACATGATTTTAAAGTTGATGTTATGATACAGTAGTGTATGGAAATCTCATCCTTTCACCACTCATCTCACACAAACCAATACAAAATAAAATTTAAAGTACTGTATGTGAATGTCGTCATTACAATTGTGGACAATTCACTGCCCACCCTGTTATTTCCAAGCCCTTGAAAAGTTGTACATTAGTTCTCCTTAGCGAATTTCATCATTATGCACCTTTAAAAAAGGGTCATATTTCCCTTGTCAAGGAGATACCGTCTGGCAAAGAAGTACCGCACTTGACCAGTTCCATGGCGCCAAGGAGATCAACAGCCTCTAGTAAATTCACATTTACATTAGAAGAAGTTGTTTAGGTACTCATATAGGACATCATAACTACCAGGTCATCAAGACCCTCCCTTACACACTGGACTCCAATTTTTTTTCGTTTAAAACCATTACTCCTACCAGATTTCAGCGAACCTGGTGGAAATAAATTAGGTGATGGTTCAATGATATTGTTATCACTATCGCCACTTCCTTCTTTTCCATCATCATCACCAAGCACCTCTGTGAAGTCCTCTCTCACTTCAAGATTAACTGCAGAATATGTATTGACAACTTTTGTTCGTTCACCGGTTACAACAACCAAAGATTGTATCGTAGTACTGAATGTAGAGAGAAGGATCTTTGTTTCTGTACTTCCCAAAATTTGGATTATCCTGGTGTAGCAAAGTAAAAAGAGTATATTCATTCTAATTTGTCAGTTTAGTTGCTAAATCAGTAGAAAATATGCTAATTTCTCAACTCAATGATTATAACCACTACGTTGAAAATATGCTAATTTGTTTTTTAACACCAATTGGATGATACAATTGCTTTTTAAAATAATTGAAAATTAAAAGCATTATACATTGGATTAATATTGGATTAATCAAACGACAATGTGAACTTGCATTGAGGCAATATTTATTTCAGCAGAACTCACCAAGAGTAAAAATGAAAATGCACATATCGGGCACATTAAAAACTGAAGACATAATTATAAAAACAGAATTCAACCTATTATGAAGAAAGAAAAATTATAATAGAAGGAAAGAAAAATTAGCATTGAGCAGCAACGTCGCCACATATGCAATTTTAAAGTGAATGCATGAGATTTTCATTCATTAAAATTAAAGGTTGATTAAATGATTGTCCATTGGCTAGTTTCTAGCAGGATGAAGTGGTAATTGTCAAATTATAGTTTTTTAGTTAAATCATTAAAATCGAGCTAAAGAAGGGACAACCAACAGGTCCCGAGACATTTCCTGCTATCATAACATCCATTAACATTTTTCATTTCAATTTCAAAAATTTGTACAACACAAGTAGCCAGCCAGGTACATTTACCAGACCTTCTCATACACACAAAGGAGTAAAACAGACACCATACAAGAAGGGTTTAGGAAAGAAAAGATATTGTATTAATCCTTGACTGTAGGCAAGGTGCTTAGACACAGTGTTTTGAGTGATCGTTAGTTGAATGTATATGTTATTGGAAAAGACAATTTAGAGTGATTCGAAGCTGAAATATTTACAGTCTTGCCAATGAAGTTAGAGAGGTGAATGTTAAATTCAGGGTACCAACACAATCTATGAACTCAAGTGTTTATACTAATCATAGGTAAATACAGTGATTACATCAATAAATTAATTTTTGCTAGAGATCTGATATGCATCAAGTAAAAGATATATATTTAAACGATAAAATGCTACAAATTAACAACCATTTCAGACATCATAAACATTTTATAAATTCGACAAATGGCAAAAATGCAATCAAATAACAATCTTAAAAACAAACATTAAATATGACAATCATTATGAGGATTTTACTAGTATTTTTTGTTGCCCACCATGATGCAGATGCTTCGATTGTCTTCGTATTCTTGTTTTACCCCAATCCAGTCTCCCCAAATTTAATCTTCCTGAATAACTGGTAATCAACTTTCATTCCATCCCAGTGATTCTTTGTTTTATTTAATAGTGTATTTACCTCTGGTTTCCGCTTCTTAAATTCTAGGTGGGTTGTATTCCACCCTTGTTTCTTCAAAGTTCCTCATTCTTTGTTACCCTTTACGACCTCAGAACAACATAATTACATAAGATGGCATGCAACTCATCGGTCCACTTAGCGGATTCGGATCCAAAATACGCTTCCGCCTCGATCTCGGCCATCGGCAAATAATTGATGAAATGTGCAGGTGAGCAATCGATAATATGGAGTTTGTGTAGAAGAGAGACAAAAGAAAGAGATGAAAGAAGAAAGAGGGTGATATGGTTAGTGGAGAATGGGATATGAGAGAAACAGATATGAGCTTCCTAGATTATCTGGAAACGTGGGCTAAAAACGGGATTGTACCGTTGAACCCACTTTCAGAATTTCGTTATTTTTTAGGCTGAATGGTCATTCTTATTTGTTTTCCAAATAGTACGCCCAAAATAATATTGAGCTTTCGGCCCATGTATGACAGAAATATGTGGTGCCAAATAGGCATAGAGTTATCTAGCTTATGGCCTGACAACCAAAAAGCTATATATATACTAATTTCCTTCAAAAGCTTGGTTTAAATTTAGAGCAAAAATGATCACATGTCTTACTTAAATTTTTAAATCATCATTAGGGTAAAAATTTAAAAATGAAGAAGAATTTGCATGATAAAATATAACCAATACTGTAAAACTCGGGAGTACTTGACGAATACACTTATTTAGTAAATTATAACTTTTTATTTCAAAATCAGCTTTTATTATGTAAGATGTACTTTGTATATATTTATAAAAAAAATAATTTATGATAAAATATTAAATATTATGTTATCAGCATAATTTAGATATTACTCAACGTGTCAACTCGTGCAATATAATATGTTTAACTACTTATTAGATAATGTATTTTTAATTTTAAATATCATATAAATTTGAATAATAATGTTGGTATGTATAAATAATATTAAATATTACTATATTATTCGTAATTTTGGACAACCGGAAAATACCCCATCCAATATGAAACCCGACAGATTTGAATTTGGATAACTCAAAAATATATGGATTAGGATTTGGATTTGGATTTTATAATATCCAATCCGCCGCCGAACCCGACCTGATGCCATCCCTAGTTGGCTGAAAAAAGAAGAACCACGGGAGATGGGGCAGGGGAGGAGGGATGCGTGACAGAGAGAGGAGGACACTAAGTTGGGGTGTGTGTGGTGTGTGGTGGTTGGGTAAGTTAAAAAAATAATTTTTATAATTTAATTTAATTTTGATTTTTAGTTTAGTTTTGTATAATATACAACCAACTATTGGATTATTCTATTATTGGTTGAATTCAGTGTGTTGGATCTAAATCATACGGATTGCTAACGTGACAAGGCTAAATTTGACCGCATTCGATTAAATTTAGGAGTGTCAATTTATAAATTCAACCGAGATCATATACTACGTATTTTATATTATGAAAACTAAAGCCCACACAATTTCTAAAAAAATATTATAATTATTAATCTTTTTCTTAAATATTATAATTTTATAATTTAATTTAACTCATTTTTTAATAAAAAAATGGAATTGTGATTTTGATCAATATTATGATAAATTTTATTAACAAGAGTGTACGGTGAAATTTAGGATTATGTTTAATTATACTTTATTTTTTTAAATAATCGAGATCTACTAATTTAAAATTCTTAAATTTTGTATATAACATTTTCTCTTAACCATTTTAACATATGTACAGTCGGATCATTCAATATATATTCTAAATAGGTAGAACATTCTACGGTTAGGATCTTGATCCCTGAATTTGATTTGGTAAAAATAATTAATATCTAAATATAAAAATTAATTGATATTTTCCCGTACACTCTTTATTTTTGACAATTTTCACATCCCTATGGCTAGATTACTCAAAATAAATGTAGTGTAAATGGGAAACTCAAACCATAGTTCATACTCCAAACCTTAATTTAATACCACTAAACTATACATGTAACTATACTGTTGACTCTAATATAGTGATTTAAAAATAGTTTTTTATTAGTGTTGGGTTTTGGAGAGTAAAACGCAGCGAAAACCAATAAACATAAACAGTAAAAAACAGAACAACCGAAACCTACAACGGGATCCTTCTTATAGTAATAAATAATTGCTACCCTAGTAATAATTAAATTGGTGATCGATTAAACCTTTCGTGAATAATGTACAGTGTATTATAATTTGTTTAACCATTTATTATATATTAAACTAGAGGCATGTAACGTATAATCCTCATTATAATTTAATATATATTTCTTTGATCAATCAGTAGACTATCATAACAAATTAACATTTGTGCACTTTCACGTATTTCACAGTCTAGCTCACACAACAAGGCAATAATGTCACTCCGTAAAATAGAAGGGTTAAATCCTTCTAGATCATTCATATTTCTGATATGATTTATAACATACCGTAATTATACTTTAATCATTACCCGGTCAAAAATAACTTTTAATGTAATCAATGTACATTAATTCTCGTATAGAAATATAATTATTTCAAGTCTAAGGATCATTACATCATTTTCACTGTGAAAATTGCTTATGACATAACAGTCGTGTATAATCTCACAATGGGTTTATCCAGCACCATGTATATTTACACGTGCCTATATTTTCGACTTTCGTATCACTATACATGTGATCAGTGAGATGTGATCATCAGTCAACATACACACTACACATTAGTATAAATACAATATTATTATTCCTTAATAATAATACTCGACCAGGGATCTTTAGAAATATTGATACTTTTTTCATAATCTCATTTCTAAGTCATATACTTACAGATATAGAATGCATATCACTTTAAAAGGATATTTATTAATATAACATTTATATCGCAGTAATTAAGACATAATAAATTTTAAAAAAATAATTGATAAAATCATAAATATTAATAATCACTATAATTTTCTCATAAAATTAAGATGAAGTTAGCATTTGACCCCGGTTGTATTTGTGCGGTTGTATTTAACCTTATTTTATTGTAGCGGATCTTTCTATACATATATATAAATAAGATCGCCCTCCAATGAAAACTTCTTAAAATGAGACTGCTAACTTATGTAGCTAAAATTGGTGAGTTTTTAAAAAATAAAAATTTTAAATTTGGTAAATTGGTGATTTTGTGCAAAACAAAAAATTAAATTTTATAAAACTACAAAAATTTGACAACGAAAATTACCAGTTCTCATTTGAGAAAAATCCTATATATATATATATATAACATGAGTTACTTCTATTTTTGAAATCATCACCAAGATATAAATGTAAATATGAAAATATATTTGTGTTATTTACTTACAACCAATACAGGGGTAATTTATAGAAGGGGGATCAATATAAATTAAATATTTTAACTTTTTCGAACTTAAACAATTACAAAACTGAAATGGAAATATTCGACATAAAAATTCAGGTGGTTTGTTTTTTACTCGGCACTCGAGTTATATGTTGAAGAAATAATATATATGCCAATTAGAAGAATTTCATAGCTTTTTTTTACACTATTTCTCTCAGAAGTAGTGCTCTCAACTAAACTTTATGGAAAAGTCACTAAACTTATTTTTTTAGAGTAAACATCTCCTTCTACTTGGTTTATATATTACCAAGTTACAATACTTATTAGATAAAATATGACACAGTGTTCGAGGTCCAACAAGATTGCTTATTCATTCTCTTTCTTACTAGGATTGACAAATGAGGCTACATTGTATCTTGATATATTACTTTGAATATCCCTCCAATTTGTCATGCATGAAAATAAAATGTTTCTTCTTCTTCAGAATCCAAGATCACATACACGTTTTTTCCTCGCTCCCATTTTCAAACTGAGATCTTCTATCAAACCATGTACTCTGACAGATTTGATATATGTTATGTGTCAAGTCACTGTCAATTGTTCTTTGCTACTTTATCCATTGATAGTGTAATCTTTTTAGCAGTTGATGAGTTGATTCCATTAGCCATTGAAAGTCTATTCTCCTTACCCATTGATGACTCATTCACTTAGACATAATTATATGGCATTTTATATCTAAAATTAACCATCCTATTTTATTTATCAATTGAGTCAGTGATGAGCATGGACTAAATAATTACAACAATGGCTATCTATTAAGATCTACATGAAAAATGTTGCAAAAACTTATCATTAGATAAGCTACTCTATGAACGACTATGAGACAATGATAATTAGAATGATTATGCTATATATTTTGTTAATCATCAAAAATACATGTGATTCTGAACAATTTGGATCACAGTTTTAAAATCATTTTTCTTGACACGGTAACAAATTCAGTCAATATTGTTGATGAAAGATAAAAATATAAATATGAATATACATTTGCATCATTGTTCTAACACCTACTAGAAAAATAGTCAAATTCAAATGGATAAATTTAAACGTCATTAAATTGATCGTATCCGGTTGAATTTATGGTGAACTTGCCTTCCCGCAGACTAAAATATAAATTCAACCAAATATTGTTGAGTTAATTTCTGGTTGAATTCAGGCGGTTAAATTTAAATATAAATTCAACCAATGACGGTAGAATTTATAAGTATAACCATGTTCAGTTGAATTTATTTTTGAACAATATTCGAGGGAAATTTCCCCAATATTCGGTTAAATTTATTTTAAGCAAAAACAACAAAAAGTGTTAAAACTAATTTTATGAGATAACCGATATTCAACCATAAATTGTTGAATTTATATATAAATTTATTATTTTGAAATTACTCAAATTTTAAATTTATTTTAAATTTTCAAATTTGTAATATAGATGTTATAAACAAAATGATGTTTATTATAGATTAATATGTTATTGCATTATTCGAAATTTTAACTTTTTTTATTTGGTATATTCAGAATTGAAGTTATTGTTATGGGGTATCGCACCTCGACCTTTGATAATACTTTGGAGTATAATTAGGATATCTATACCTTATTTTCTTATAAATTTTGAACTATATTTTCATAACCTAGAATATGTTAAAAGATATTTTATCAATTTTTTGATCATTATATTTAGGATATAAATCTGCATACAAGATTATATTTTAAATTAGATTTAAAGAAGTGTTTGATGAGTTTCGAACCCTCGACCTTTAGTAATACTTTAAAATTATCCCATTTACTGATATAATAAAATAGGATATAATTATTAAAATTAGTACTTTTAGTAATTTCTCAAAATTTAAATAAAATTTTAATAAATTTTAAATTTTTATTGAATGGATTCAAAATAATTAATAAAATATAATTAAAATTATGAAAATAGGATTCAATCACTATGTATGGGTTTGATGAGTACATGTCATATTTTTAAACGATCCAAATATACATGTGTTGAATTATTAATATTAACGAAAAGATATAAAACATAAAGGAATTTGAAATATTATATTTCTATTATTCAAATAATTTAAATTTGATCATGTTTTACTGGATGTTATTGATACTATAAGTGTAACAAGATTAAATCGAATTTAACTTAAATTCAACTATAATTACTTGAATTTATGAACTATACCTACAGTTAAATTTATAAATTCAACCAGAAGCGGTTGAATTTATTACTTCAACCCGAAGCGGTTAAATTTATATATTCAACCGGTTTCCCATCGAATTTGTACTTATTGTCATGTTAGCGATCCGCGTGAAGAAGATCCAATGCTTCAAATTTAGTACCCAAAATAACAATCTAACGGTCCAGATTTGTCACAACATAACCTCAACATAAGATTTTCCTATATATTCACATACATAACAACTAACACCCATTTTTTTCATTTTGTGTTTTATATTCTTACTCTCCCTCATTCTTCCACACATCAATACATATATAATATTTTTACACATAGCTGAAATTCACAAACACATACATATACACACAAACACATTCAATTGATCTTCTAAAAATATGTGGTTCGTACAAGATTAACACCTAGAAAATCAACCATGGGGAATGATAAATACAATGGCTAATTTGATACCGATATCCAAAAAAATTCCGACAAACAAGGCGTCTTGAGTGACCCAAGAAGCTCCGGTGAGCAATTACGTTCGTGTACCGAGGAAGAAAATTAAATAATGAAATCCAATTAAAATTTTTTGACTCAAATTTGTATTTGTCAATATGTAATGATATTTTTAATTAATAGTGAGTGCAATTTGAATATTTTGTTGTTCTTGAATTATTTATACATTATGGATCTTGTGATATTTATAGAGATTAATAACACAAAAATTATTATAAATAATTTTTAAATCATAATTATCAACATATAGAACAACAAAGTAAATTGTATAACCTAGAAGGAAGTTTCTCTTCTAAAACTAGGTTTCATTAAATAAACCGTTGAGTTTATAAGTTCAACTATTTTCGATTGATCTAATAGGTTTTAGTCGCTAAATTTCAAAATTCTAAATTTTCTTCAAATTTGAAATTTGAATTTTTGAATCTTTCAATATTTGGCCAAAATTATGTTCAAGCATTTATGGTTGAAACTATTTTTCATAAAATCAACCTTTTTTGATCGAATTTAACCGTAAATTCAACCGAAAGGTTAATTTCGACGCCCTTAATTTCAGCAGGTACAATGCAGATAAATCCGTTTACGGTTGAATATATACTAAATTCAACCGGATCGTGACAGTTGAATCACCACAACAAAAATGAATAAATTCCACTAAATAATGAATAAAAGCCACCGTTTATGGTAGAATTTAAAATCGAACGATTTTAATCGGAGGATTTTATAATCGATCGCTTTTAATCGGTGGATTTTATTGTTGGTTAAGCATATATTTGATTGAATTTAATAAAAAATAGGTGGGAACTTTTATGCCAAAATTAAAAATATTGGAAACAACAAAAACAACTAAATTCGATGGCTTTTATATTGATGCTAACTTTAAAATACTTAAAATTTACTCATATTTAAATATTTTATAAATTATAAAAGCACACACGGAGAAACTAATATTCAATTTATATTTTTATATACTTTCGTAATTGCAACTACAGGCCTTGTTAAATTAGAAAATAAAGCAAAATTTGTATTGATGTTTTGACAACATTAAATATAAACAAAAAAAACCCATAAAATAACGTGATCATGTCAAATAAAAATTTATTGATTCATCTTCCTTTTATTTTTCAACTATATTATAACCTCTGTCCTCAACAAGGAATAAATAAAAGCAATGTTTACTTGTTTTTCTTAATTGCCACGTGGCTGGTGTTGATTGGGTAAAAGCAAGGCACACGGATCATCAAGTTTAATCTACTTACACCCTTGATTTAAGAGGAGGAGAAAAACATTCACTGGTTGTCCACAACCCTGCATACTTGTGTTTCTTTCCTGTCTTCCTTATACCCATGTCCTTGCATCTAAAATCTCGGTCTCGTCTTAGAATTTCCTCCTATTCTCCTAAAACACATAATCAATCCCCTATTTTATAATTTTCGCACGCACAAAAATAACAAGATGAGAAGAAGATTCTACCAAAAACTAATTACAATTTCAGAAGATGTTGTTGGCGCCGTAAATCTAAGGAAGCCAGTGTTCGTCGTTGAGAGATTGAGGGATATGCGGATGTTTACTGTTAGTGAATTTTTCAATATTGGGATGATTGTTTTGACATAGTGTTCATAGCTATATTCATGGTAATTAAATATGAACGATCTTTAATTTGAAGGTTTATGTTTAAGAGCGACGGAAACTAAGTTAACTTACTCCACCCAAAACCCAAGTTATTTCGGCCATACTCCGAACGAAGCATACCTTTTCCTTTTTTTTTGAAACTTGTTATATTAAATTCCACTGATTTGTTGTGTATATAATTATAAGGGCAGTAATTTCAAATTTTCACAAAAAAATTGAATCTAAAATTTGAATTTTAAAATTTTATAAAAGTGTCCGAAAAATTCGGTGGATTTTATATAAATTCCCCCGAAAATCTTAAATTCCACCATCTTAAAAGTCATCAACCAACTTGAGTGGATTTTATAATAAAAGCAACCGGATTTGGCTGATTATAACTAAACACCACCGATTTTTTATGGTGGATTTCACTGATTTTTGTTGTAGTGAATTTAGCCATTTTTGTTGTAGTGTAAAGTTATTTTTCTTAACAGGTAAGAAATTGGTTCAACATTAGTGATTAAATTAGATAACCAACAAATTACTTGATTTATAGACACTTGATTTTTCAAGATATTCTACTTAATGATAAGTACAAAAAAAAAACTTTATATCGTGACTCATTTTAAAACTTTAATGTCGACTCTATAAAGATTTGATAATTTATACTAACAGAGTTTATAAGTATCTGTATAGTAAATTATAAATAAACTCATTATTTGCGTAATGATTATTGCTGACCAAATTAATTCTTTTTTGATTGAATATACACGATTTGTCAACTTCATATGTGGATTCAACATTTACAAAATTAAAATATCGTAGCCGATTATTAAAATAAACATCGAAAGATTATCATTTTGTTCATTGGTCAAAAGTTATAAGACTTCACAACTATATTTTTGGATCGGTTGGTCATAAATTGATTTTGACCCATTTGAGATTACAAGATAGAGTGGAAATCAATTATTTTTTTTACCATTTTATTCGTTGAATTTCGTGTATAATGTCGCATTAACTTTGCCAAAGTGCCACTTCTTAAATTTAAATTTTATGTATCTTTAAATTTTACAAATTCTTTTAATATACTTACATAAATAAGAATATAGTAAATATCATTTATATTACATTTACATTTAAAACCCATTCACATAGTCAATAACTAGTTCCAAAAAATAGAAAAAATGATAATTATTATTAATAATGGAAATGGAAGGGTTCTAACTTAAAATTTATTCATAAATATGTAGGAGATGGTCAACCGTATATATTGACTTTAAAATTGTCAAATAATATATCCAAACACTATATATGTTCAAATTTAGTAAAACAATACATAATTATTATATATTAAAAATAATTGTTACCTACCAATTTGCTTCCCAACCAAATATATTAATATCTTACTTGTAAGATCCAGGAAACTAATTATGGAGTAACAACAATACTATATTTAAAACATAGCTAATTGTTTCAAATGATAGAACTAAAATTTAAACAATGAAAATTAAATTTTCTCCACTAATTGATCTCATGAATGGTGTGTCACCTTATAATGCATTAATAAAAGAGTGCCCTCTATTCATAGGTATATAATCTATCATTCACTTGTTTTAGAAATATTTATGGCTGTCATTTTTTAAGTACATAAATATTTTCCCTTGATTTTGAAGCCATATAAATAAGTTTAATATATAGTAAGTTAAGGTTGAACATACATCAAATATGTTAATATATTAATTGATTTTTAAAAACCTAACCCTATATTCTAGGAAAATAGCGGAATGACTATGAAGGCGGAACAAACGAGGTGGACCTTGTGAGGTGCTTTTGCCGACCACGGTCTCATTAGGGTTTAAAACAAAAAACAGCAGTTAGAGATAAGAAATTGGTGACATGGCCGTATTTTATTGGGAGGAACACATGCACTTTTCAATGTGTAACTTTCAATATACAATGTATCTGGTCATTCTATCTCTACATACAAGAGATAATGTGTATTAATATTATAGATCTCACTCCTGTCTATATAGTGTTAGGGCTCATATATATTTCACATATAACCATCTCTAATGTTCTGAATATCATTAGCTGCAAAGATCAAGTTCTGCATCTTTCCAAGATCAATCAGAGAACTGAATCTCATTGTGATTGTTTCAAAGGTATATTTCTTCTATTAAATTCGTCAATACATATTTATGTTTGTATATATTAATATACACCTGTGGACCTGTGATTGAATTATGAAGAGATCACTTTTAAATGGGAGAATTGGAGATCAAATGTAGGTGTTTAGCAAACTGAATATGCTAAACAAAATTTCTGCAATGATCTTCTAGGACTAATTATATACATGTTTATTTTTAATTGTATTTTGTTGATTTCCCATTGTTCAATTGATTTGCTGTATTTTTCATGTTTAATTTATGTTGAACCGCATATATTCACGTCAATAGTTGTCTTAGCCAATTATTCGGTCGATTAATTTCAGTTCGAAAATTGGATTACTGAATTTTGAAAGTGATGAGGCAAAGTTTTGCGTCCATGTTTATTTTTCTAAAAATATAGATATTAAGAAACGTAGGATATTATCAAATATTTTTTCGTATCTTTTTTTTCAAGAATACGATATTGCGGATTTGATACCGAGATTTTCATTATAATATATTTACTTTTATGGAGACGACTATATAAAGATTATTATAATTTTTTGTTAAAACGCGCATGAAATATATGATATCTGAAATGGATAAAAATATGATACAATTTATAATTTTTTTTATCAAATTTTAGAAATTGAAATTTATATATAAATTCTAAACATATGAGTCTTTTTTGATAGTTAAACCCACTAACACATCGAGACAAGTTCAAGTTGTCCACATATTAACGTACATGTTCCTTTACGGTGATCAAACATATCTCTACACTACAAGAAACAGAGTGATTTTCGACCGTCATGAATCTGATGGACTAAAGTCAAAGATTTAATTTATGTTAAGTTTGCAAGTCCAATGTTGACGAGGGATCTTATAATTTAATTTATATAAAGTGTTGTTAGATAAGTTGGGTTTGCAATGAGTATTATATTGTTGGTACATTTCATTTTTGTGCTACAGTAGATTTCCTAAATCCTTTCTCTACATACAAGTTTTGTGTTTTCTAAAAACAAAATCCGTACCTTTTGTGATATTTTAAAGAAAAATATCCATTTAAACATCCTCTGCCTAATTCTTTATTTTATTTCGGAAATGCCCCTAAACTATAAAACGTATATTATTGCATAAATTGCTGATTTTAAACATCAAATCTTATATTCTAAACATACTTTTTTACTTCTTCTGATGGTGGACTCTTTTTATAAATATTCATTTATTCCTACATACATACCATTTACGATTCCAATAACATTTTATTCTGCCTCAATTGGTGCAATGGTTTTAGTTTAGAATGAAGAAGAAGTGTGGTTATACTTCCATGGGAGGTGCGCCAAAGCGTGTGAACGAACTTGCTTATGTAATATATTCATCGTCCACAGACTCAATGAATTCAGATATACTACGAAAAGAGGAGAATTTAAATTGTCATCCTTTTTCGATGCGGTATCCCTCTTTCCCCTTTCTTATATGCATATCACTTTCCAGCATATATCCATTTCTATATAAACGTGGACTTAGCTTTCCTGGACATATATATAATGCATACTATGAGACATCTTGAAAGTTTTGTGTTTTATAATATTTTTGTTGTTGAATAATATTTGAATCAATCAAGGAGATATCGTAATACCCCAGGATTTAGAGAGATCTTGATTTCATAATATGATATCTCGGGTGGTCGAGCCCTCTCATCCTCTTCTTTAAAATTTGTTATGTGCTCGATTTGTGCACTCTACGGGTGCGAGAACAATTAAATATAACACTTTAACAAATTCAAGCCTTTTCAAATATCTTGAAATTTTTAAAGAGTTGTTTAATTACTTAATATTTAATTATTTTGATGCGTAAATAAATTATTTTATGTGTGTGGTAAGGGGGTATGTGGCTGATGTGAGAAATGAAAACCCAGTGGCTTGCATCCCCGTCAATGGTATAAATGAAAGTACAAGGGAGCAACAACGAGGATCACTAGATGTTTCTTGTCATAGGTGGTGGAGATGTAAAGCTTGTGTCCGTGAGATTTCCCCCTCTAGTGTTGATGCGCTGATAAAAGATCAAACGAAATAGAAGACAGTATAAAGTCATTGTCTATAGACTCAGGAAATTCGGATGTGAACTGTCAACGTTTCTCGATGCGGTATTCCTTTTCTATTTCTTAAATTTTCTTAGAGGATTAAAAAATATGATTTTCGTCAAACTTGTTCGAATTCGTCCTTGTATGAGTTCGATAAGTTCATTCAATATCTATTATCGAAAAGGAGTTCTTACAACATAATGTGTTCGATAATTTTAATGAACATAATCAATTTTTCAGGATGTTCGACTTGAGGTCGGTTTGTGTTCAGCTCGAGTTCGACTCATTCGTTAAACTCGAGTTTGATTCGACAAAAATAGTTGTATATAAATTATATATTATTCATAATTTATATTTAATTAAATTTATAATTATTTAAAATAAATATTATTTTTTGCAAAAAATTTAAATTAAATTATAGGTAAAAGTTACTTTTAAAAAACATATATAATGTTCATGAACAGTTCGTGTTCGGTTAATCTCTATATATTGGTGAACAATTTGTGTTCATTTCGAAAATTACCGAACTCGAGTTCAGACAGGAATATTAGTTCGGTAAAGTTACACATCATTGTTTGGTATCTTAAAACTTTGTTTGATTTCGTAAAAATTTCATCCGAGTTCAATTCGTTTTTATTTTGCACTTTTAGCATATTTTATATGCATAAAAATATTGTACATCAGATCATGCATAATATGGCCTTGAAACAATTATTTCGTCACGAAGTTTTGGATGTTAAAATTAATTATTTCACTAATTATGACTGTCTCCGACACCTTATTACCATTCAAGGAGGTCTTAATTATTCAAAGTGGTATCTCTCTTGTTTGATCCCTCCTACCATCTATTGTTTACATTAACCCTGAGATTCCTCCAACGTGACACTGTTTAACTTAACTTTTATTTTGTTTATGCATTCTACGATCTAGTGAGAGTGAGTAGTGTTAAATATCATTTTTGAATTTATAAGTTAAGTCCTTTCTTAAATGTTTCGAGAGGGTTGGTTCTCAATAGAATATGATAATTGTTTTGACAATTTATAATTTAAGGCCTTTCCCAATGATTGTGACCAGTGGGTATGTGGCTGAAACAAGGAATATGAACCCGAAGGCGTGCATCCCCTTCGATGGAATCACTCAAAACAGATGGGAGCAGCTAGGAGGATCACTTGATGTTCCTCAATATAGGTGGTGGCGCTGCAGATCTTGTGTACGTGAACTTGTCACTTCAAGCACTACTGCTCAAAATTTTTCAATTAAGCTCAGAGTTGATGGAGGTAGATAGACTTCTATCATGTTTACTTTTTTTTTTTGTTACTTTAACATAAGCAGACACACACACACACCTTGTTTTTGACAAGATTCAAACTCTCGATAAGGCTAAACCAAGAGGTGTTGGGTTACACTATCATGTTTCTGTATATTTTGTTTTTTCCTCCCAGTATACTTTGCAAAAAAACACTACATCGAAATCTTCAATTGTTGTTTTTCAATTATTGTTATTCGATCTGTAATAAAAGTTAATTATGGATAGGTTCCCAGAAAAAGAAAAATACTAAACCTCCTGCAAAGGACGTAAGTCGACAGTATTGGTGAAAGTGAAACAGAGATCCCATATAATGTTTCACTAGAATTGCTAGCGAGCGTAGCGTTAGAAATGACATCTGATCAACCTCAACTACTGGAAACCTCTGAAGCATCACTGAGAAAGGACACTTCATTTGAGCGAGAAACTTCAGGTGCACTTATATCCCTATTTCTAAACATCATACACTAGTATATTCTTTTTATAGCTATTATATAATGGTCTGGACTATGTAAATCAACATATTCGCTTTCTTCTTTTAACATTGGATTATATAATCTTCTCCCAGTTCCAAAAAGCTGTATTAAAATACAATACTTATCTAACTAATAACAATTAATTATGCCAGGTTTCGGAACTGATGCTGTTGTAGAAGAGGGTGATAAAGCTTTGAATGTGTTCACTGATGTCATTGACAGTGACGACGAAAGAGAGTACAAAAAAACCCGTCCAATGAAAGAATTGTTATGGGTGGAGAACAAGGCACCTGCTGGAAAAGGTAACGGAACTCAAACTCTGCAACAAACAGGGGAAAGGCCTGCTTCAAGCAATGGTAATAATACCCATTCTAAAGTCCAAGTAAATGATCGTATACTAATATTGTTGGCTAATACATTGTTAACTTAAACGGTCTATATGTTCACAGGACAAGAGTTCGTTAGAGCTCAAGGGAGCAGAAAAGCAAAGAGATCTTGTCCTTTCTTGCCTAATATAAATCCAGTTTCAACTAAGCATGCAAAGGCTACTGGTAAGTCAAGTCTTGTCACCCTTTAAGGATATGTCTCGTCACAATAAATGTGCTCCTTTTAATTGTTTGTATGCATGGTTTGCAGGATTTGTTTCTCATCCACTGATATCCAGAAAATCAAATTACCAGAAATAATTGATTTAAGTTGGAAGTCACGGAAAGTATCCAGGATGGGCATGGTTGGACACAACAACAATATTATTTCTGCAGTGAAATCCCCTAGCTAGATGAAAGTGGGAATGTTCTTTAGATAAGCCAATAGTTTCTAAAAAAAATATTTGTTTGGATATTGTCCATAACTATAAAATTCTAGCAAGTGTTCAGATTTGTTTTATGGTAACTATCCTTAATTTGATAGTAACTGAAATTATAATATTTAACTGAATCAATAAATATGAAAATAAAAATATGATAAAAATTGTTATCAGGTAAGTTATAATAATGCAAATAGCTAATAAACACAGTACCACATAAAAAAATGAATATGTCAAATTTTACTCTCACACACATATTAAGTGCAGGATTAAAACACATAAAAAATATTTGTTTTAGAGGATTTAATACCGAAATTATGATCCGAGGAAAATAATCACATCATTATTAATATATGGGTTAAGTTTTATTTGTATATGGGTTAATTTATACGATGAGGGGACTATATTTCTTTTAAGATTTGATCTAATAATTATTTTGTGAGATACCAATGAAAATGAACTAATATGTTTTTTAATTTTTCCAATTTTATATTCATTTTACATGCAATTATGGTGAAAGGATAAAATTTATTTGAAAAAATGATTTGTTAGAATCGATTAAATAATACTTATAAGATCTAACAATTTTTTGTATAACAATTATTAAGATTACAAAAATTTAAAATAATAATCAATCAATAACATGACATAAACATAGAGAATAAGGGCAATATGGGATTTGGGGGTTAGTGGTTTGGCTTGGATGATGCCTACCAAAAAGTTATTTTTAATTATAACAAACACATGAACAAATATGTCATTTCACATGTGGTTTATGAAGTGGTATGGTAATATTGTGGTTAGGAAGTTAGTGTTCAATTTGTAATTGTAACTTTTTTTAAAATTTCTTAACCAACACAGAGAATATGACATTTCACATGTATAAAATGTTATTGTAAATATATAATTATGTTGGTCTATTATATATCTTTAGAAGAGTTTGAGTTTGAATGCAAGAGTTGAGGAAGAAGTTGAGTATAAGTAGTATAGATCTGAGCCCCATTATAAATAATAGACTTTGTAATTGTGTTGGGTAGGTGCTTTATATATTTTATATAAATAAACATATTTTATATTTTTTGGACAAATCAATCAAACTAGTTTGAAATAGTGATTGTATTAATAATAGCATAGATTAAAATCTTCAAACTTATAATCTTTTAGTTTATTTTTCCATTCAGCTTTAATTACTTTGATTATTTAAATAATATTTGGAAGAGTTTTAAATAGATGACTTAAGAAACAACTTGATGTAAATATTATAGATTTTAATTACAAAATAATAGTTTGTCATTATGTTGGATACGTGCTTCATTTATTTTTTAAATAATAAACATATTTTAGATCTTTTAGAAGCAGTTAACAAATTTTTAGAAAAATACTAACACACCAAAAAAATCATGTTTTATTTATAACAGTAGAATATAGACTAGCTTACCATGTACGAGTCACCTTAATTGTTATATATTTTCATAATGACTAAAAATATTGTACACATTGGTTGTTAATTTGTATTCATAAAGACTCAAATACTCTTTTTAATCATTGTGAGATGTTAGTTCCTCTGCATATTGGACATGATAGAGTTTTACTACCATTTATATAGAACAAAACATATATAATAGTACATAATAGTTTCAAATATATTATCACTTAATGTATAATTCGATAAACAAATAAACATATGTAACATATATAATTTTAAGAGCATTATGCACAAAGCACAATGATATGTCAAAACATGACTAACAATACAATACAGAAACCATTAAAAATTACCTATTCACCAAATGTTTGATATTTGAAAAATAAGTATTTGTCATTTTTGTTATATCTCCAACATTACATAAAAGCAAATTAAATCAATTGAAACCGTAAATTAAATTTAAATATGATGCAAATTTAATACATAAATGACATCACAATGGAAGATAGTTCATTGATAACAAAACATTGGATTCGTGAACCCAAATTTTAGAAAGGCCAAGTTTTATAAATCAAAATCGTAGATATTTCATAATTTAACGGATATTGAATAATTATATGTTAAAAATTATTGTTAGTATTTCAAAGGTAACACGATGTTTTTGTATTATAGTTTTTTGAACTTGCAAAATTTTTATGTTACAATAAATTTGATATAAATATCATTAATAACAATTTCATATCTATAATTGAGCATATAATGTATTCTCTAGTATATATACACGCACTACTAGTTAGAAACATTAGGACAAATAATCCCACTCTCGACTCTCTTTTCACTCTCAAATCTAGGATTCATAGCCGTCACTTTTTCATTTTTGTGTACTTTCTCCCTCTTTCCTCTTGGTTCTTTCTGGCCATCTTTTTATGTGTTTTTCTCAACATAATCAAGGTTTAATCCTTTTTTTTTAGAAAAAGATTTAATCCTTTTTAGATAAAATATTATTAAGTACCTAGTTATCAATGTTGTTATGTGTGCATCTTTTGGGATGTTAATGTTCAGTTTTGATATTTTTCTGTGTCTTGTTACGCGTTCAGTAGTTTTTCTGAGAAGAATTTCTATGATATTTTGGGAGATCCGTAAAACTCGGATCAAATCTGGGACAAATCTGGGACGATAGTGAATATTATAATAGCAAAAAACTGTTCATAACTCTAAACATTGGACACATGGTGCTTATGTGAACGTAAATTGTAATGCTACTAGTTTCACAACTGATGTAGGTTGGATTAGTAAAGATGTGGTTGTGATACTTTCTAGATTGAACAATTTGCATATTCTAGGTGTTAAGCAATCTGAAAACAAAACAGCTATTTGTTTAGCATATTTTTGTTTCACAATCAAGTTGTATTTGACAGTTCACAGGCTTGTTTCGACTGTGTTTTTATGTTTTAATGAAATTTTCCTTTTTCGTCAAAAAAAAGTTGGAAACATTCAGAGTTAAATGTGGATTTAATTTTGCAAAATACATATATATATATATATATATCAATCTTGCAAAGACATTGAAATTTATAAGATTCTTTAATTAAAAAGAAAAAATAATTATTTTAATATTGGTAAAAAACACATATAAGATTCAAATCCTAAATAATTATTTATAATAAAATCAAAAAATTAATTATCAAATTTTATACAATAACAAATCGTGAAAGAAAATAATTAATCTGGATAATTTTGATTTTATATCTATACCCAGTGTTCATATATTTTTAATAATGAAAAACACATAACTTGGAATAAATAAATTTGAATTAAAGTCATGAGGCAACTGAATTTTAAATAAAAAAAATTACAACAATTTATTTCAATAAATTGGTCCGTTACGCTTTCGGCTCTACCGATCATGCTTATTTATTCATAATTAATTGACGTGAAATGAGAAAAAAAAGAAATAAATAAAAACATTTAAGTAATACCAATATCAGATATAATCCCTATACAATAATCAAAATTTAGTTTAAATTTATATTAATTTATAGTATATCCAGTATTTAAACAAGAGTTAAAAACAAAATCAGATATAAAACATTAAAATTGAAAGTGAAGAAATTAAAGAAGGGAAACAATATAAAAATGAGTTTTTCATTAAAATATCCAAGTTGTAATTTTTTTAATATAAAAATACTGTATAATGGACATGAATTATAACCTTTTCAATCTCTTATGCATGTTTGTGCATCATCCAACCTCATAAATAATTTTTACTGTATTTTCGAAAATAAGTTAGAAAATTAGTTTGATGCAAGAAATATTTAATCACTCAGGTGATACAATTAATCTACATTTTCATTATGTTTTGGAAGCATTATGTAGAACGATGAAAAATGTTATAATTCCTGCATTATAATACTGGAGCTAGGTACCATAAACCTCAACACCATCAATATTATCCACATTATAAAGTAAGTTCGTGAGTACATGGATAATATTATTTATGTATGTAAATTTATTAAATTCAAATATTTTTAATTTTAAATGTAGAATGCTATTAGGAGCTATTAATGGCACACATATCAAATGTCGGATACATGAATTAAAGTGTACACCTTATTTTGGCCGTCAAGGATATGCAACACAAAATATTCTCGCGTTGTGTGATTTTAACATGGGTTTTACTTTTACCTGGGTAGGATGGGAAGATGGCGCACACGATAGTCGAATTTTAATATACGCTAAATCTAGAGCAGAACTTAAGTTTCGATATCCAACTAAGAATAAATTTTTTCTGGTAGATGCACGCTATCTACACAAAAGAGGATATATGGCTCCGTACAAAGGTTCAAGTATAATATATCATATTCAAGACTTTCGTAGGAGTAAATGTACTGCATGTGCACCTCGAAATGTCAAAGAAAGATTTAATCATCTACATTATTCGTATTATGATCCATTTGGCCAGTATTCCAACTCTGATAATCAATTTGATCAGTCTTCTAACAATGTTTTCAATAATTCTTTTAACACATTACTACTTCTAATGATTTTTATAACATATATGATCCTTTCACAAATTTGTCTACTAGTAGTGTGTATAATGCTTTCGCTAATTCATCGACTAGTAATGTGTATAATGTTTTTGTTGCTGTATGGAATGAAATTCCTAAAGAAGATGAGGAAGAAAGTGAAGATAATTATCACGAATGCAAAGATGTATGTACTATTGTTGCATACACTTTGGTCTATTACTATAACACGTTCATACAAAAAGAACCGTGTTGTACATAAATTCGCACGGGACACAATTTATTAAAAGAAATATTAGATGGTAACGAAACTCGGTGTTATCAAGAATTTCGTATGACTAAGTTTGCATTTAAATTTTTGTGTCACAATTTAGTCCAAAGGTATGGTTTGGTAGGTCCCATGAGCAACTGTCGTTAGTAATATACCAACTTCCTCGTATGCACCCATTCCACGCATTAGGTACCAATCCATATCTTTGGACTAAATTGTGAAACAAAAATTTAAATGCAAACTCAGTCATACAAAAATATTGATAACCCTGAGTTTTGTTACCATCTAATATTTCATTTAATAATTTGTTTCATGTGCGAATTAATGTACGGCATGGTTCTTTGTGTATAAACGTGTTATATTAATAGACCAAAGTGTATGCAACAGCAATACATACAGCTTGCCATTCATGTAAATTATCTTCACTTTCTTCCTCATCTTCTTCAGGAATTTCATTCCATACAGTAGCAAAAGTATTATACACATTACTAGTCGATGAATTAGCGAAAGCCTTATACACACTACTAGTAGACAAATTTGTGAAAGCATTATATATGTTAGAAAAATCACTAGAAGTAGTAACTGTGTTAAAAGAATTATTGAAAACATTGTTAGAAGACTAATCAAATTAATTGTCAGAGTTGGAATACTGGCCAAATGGATCATAGTACGACTGTCCACCTTAAAAATATGTAGCATCTTGACCACTGCTATCTCAAATTAATTTTTACTAAAATATATGTAATTGATGAATGCCTTGTAGCCTTTCTATCTTTTAGTTTCAGTAAAAATCGTGATATGAATGTAGAGTGTACCAACTAGATGCACTTGGACATGGTATATATACAAAAATAATACTAGCTCTATGTGATTCATCTAATAATTCAGTATAGTAGTTGTAATACAACTGGTACATATAGATACAAATATTGCACTATTGCATACATTGTACGCATGCGCAACTGAAATTTAAAATCAACAATTCATTACACACCATAACAAATAAGTACATGATTTCAAAGTTGATGTCAGGATAACAATAGTGTATGGAAATCTCATCCTTTCACCACTCATCTCACATAAACCAATACAAAATAAAAGGGTCCTATTTCCCTTGTCAAGGTGATAACATCTAGAAAAGAAGTACAAGTCCGTATCGCACTTGAAATGTTCTATTGAGTCGAGGAGATCAACAACCTCTAGTAAATTCGCATTTACGTTAGCAGCAGTTGTTTGGGTACTCCTACAGGACATCACAACTACCAAGTCATCAAGCGCCTCCCTCACACACTGGGCTCCAGATTTGTTTTGTTTAAAACCACTACTCCTACCAGATTTCAGCAAACCTGATGGAAATAAATTAGGTGATGGTTCAATGATGTTGTCATCACTATCGCCACTGCCTTCTTTTCCATTATCATGACCAAGCACCTCTGTGAAGTCCTCTCCCACTTCAAGATTCACTACAAAATATGTATTGGCAGCCTTTGGTTCGTTCATCGGTTGCAACAATATCACCAAAGAGTGTGTCGTAGTACTGCATGTAGAGAGAAAGATCTTTATTTCTTTACTTCCCAAATTTTGGATTCTCCTGGTGCAGCAAAGTAAAAAGATTATATTTATTCTAATTTGTCAGTTTAGTTTCTATACCAGTAGCAAATTTGCTAATTTTTCAACCCGATGATTATAACCACTACGTTGACAATATGCTAATTTGTTTTTAACACCAATTGGATACACTGCTTTTTAAAATAATTCAAAATTCAAAGCATTATATTGGATTTATATTGGATTAATCAAACGACAATGTGAACTTGCATTGAGGCAATATGTATTCTAGCAGAACTCAGCAAGAGTAAAAATGAAAATACACATATCGGTAACATTAAAAATTGAAGAAATAATCAGAAAAACACAATTCAACCTATTATGAAGAAAGAAAAATTATAATAGAAGGAAAGAAAAATTAGCATTGAGCAGCAACGCCGCCACATACAAAATTTTAAATTGAATTCATGAGATTTTCATTCATTAAAATTAAAGGTTGATTAAATGATTGTCCATTGGCTAGTTTCTACCAGGATGAAGTGGTAATAGAAATCTTGTAGTTGTTTAGTTAAATCATTAAAATAAAGTTAAAGAAGGGACAACCAACAGGCCCCGAGACATTTCGCTATCAAAACATCCATTAATATTTTTAAATTCAATTTCAACAATTTGTACAACGCAAGTAGCCATCCAAGTACAATTATGAGACCTTCTCATACACACAAAGGAGCAAAACAAACACCATATAAGAAGGCTTTTAGGAAAGAAAAATATATTGTATTGATCCTTGACTATAGGAAAGGTGCATAGACACGGTTTTTTGAGTAATCATTAGTTGAATGTATACAATTATTGGCAAAGACAGTTTAGAGTGATTCAAAGCTGAAATATTTACAGTCTGACCAATAAAGTTGGAGAGGTGAATGTTAAACTCAGGGTACCAATACAAACTATAAATTCAACTGTTTATACTGATCATAGGTAAATACACTGATTACATCAATAAATTCATTTTTGCTGGAGATCAGATATACATCAAGTAAGAGATATATATTTAAACGATAAAATGCTACAAATTAACAACTATTTCAGACATCATAAACATTTTATTTTATTCGAAAAAAGGCATAAATGCAATCAAATAGCAATCTTAAAAAGAAACAGAAAAATATTGACAATTATTATGAGGATTTTACTAGTATTTTTGCTGCCCACCATGATGCAGATGCTTCAATTGTCTTCGTATTCTCGTTCTAACCCAATCCACCCTCCCCAAATTTAATCTTCATGAATAACCGGTAATCATCTTTCATTGCATCCCAGTGATTCTTGAATTATTTAATAGTGTATTCTACCCTGGTTTATTCAAAGTTCCTCCTACCTTGTTACCCTTCACGACCTCAAAACAACATAACTGACAGAAGATGGCATGTAACTCGTTGGTCCACTTAGCGTATGCGGATCCAGAAGACGCTTCCGCCTCGATCTCATCCATCGGTAAACAATTGATGAAAAGTACAGGTGAACAATCGATAATATGGAGTTTTTGTAGAATAGAGACGAAAGAAAGAGGTTGCTACGGAAAGAGGTTGCTAGGGTTAGTGGAGAATGAGATATGAGAGAAATGGATACGAGCTTCCTACATTATCTTGAAACGTGGGTTGAAAACGGATTTTACTGTTGAACTCACTTTCAGAATTTCATCATTTTTTAGGTTGAATGGTAAATCTCTTTTGTTTGCCAAATAGTACGACCAAAATTATATTAGGCTTTCGGCCCATATATGACAAAAATATGTGGTGCCAAATAGGCATAGAGTTATCTAGCTTATGGCCTGACAACGATAATAAAGCTATACATATACTAATTTCGGTCAAAAGCTTGGTTTAAAATTTAGAGAAAAAACGATCACATGGCTTACTTAAATTTTTAAATCATCATTAGGGTAAAAATTTATAAATGAAGAAGCATTTGCATGATAAAATATAACCAGTGTCCTAAAACTCGGGAGTACTCGGATGAATACGCGTGGAGTACTCAGACTCGAACCTATTTTCGACCTGGTTTTACAAGAAAAACTTTGAAAAATTGAGTAATGTTCCCAAAAAACAATCTCGTAAGTGGGTACTACTTTCTAATTAAAAATGTAAAACTTTTAATTATTTGTATTTTTAAAATTATTGTAAAAGGCTAGGAAACCAAATTATAATGCACACCATTAATAAAATATAACAAGTTAAATTCATACTAAATTAAAAGTTACAGGACATTTAAATAAATATTATATGTTAAATAAATATTAAAATTTATAATTAGTACTTTACTTTTTTCGAGTTTTTAACCGAGAACTCTTTTTGAGTACACCCAGACTACTCCGAGTACTCGTTACTC